>NC_143161.1:3002635-3191325 GCF_041381405.1 Jatropha curcas
GATCTGCATTTCTGTATCATATAGAAGATTGCTGGTTCATTTGGATGTCTTAGTTATTCTACTGTAATGTTGCTTATAGGAAATATGTCCTTCTGTGAAAAATATCCTTCTGTTGGATTCTGAAGGAAAACGCATAGCTGTTAAATACTATTCAGATGATTGGCCGACTAACAATTCCAAGGAAGCTTTTGAGAAATCAGTGTTTACCAAGACTCAGAAGACTAATGCTCGCACTGAAGGTAAGCAATCAGTATTGTTTTTATACGACAATTATGGCTTTTTCTTGCATTTGTTCAGTTGTGTGTCTGTGTTGCAAGATTCTTTTGATCAAGTGGACATTCCCCTTTTTATGTACTCATCTAGGGTTTTGCTGTGGCTATTTAGTGTCAATATTAGATGGTGATATTATCTTTACTCTGTTTTTTCAACACTCGCTAGTTTCATAAGAGTGATAAAAGACCAAGGATTAGCTGTTACATGAGAATTTATGATAGTGTTACCTGTCTTTGGTACTAATGTCTTTGTCTTTCTTTTGGTGAAGATAGCCCCGCTTGCGGGGGGTTGTTTTTTTTTTGGGGGGGGGGGGGGGGGGGGGGGGGGAGGATGTATTAATGTTAAATTCAGTAATTAGGTTATTTAATTTTGAAATTAAGGTCATCATGTCATCTAATTTGTAAAAATCAGTTGTTTTTGTATTATTCAGTTTTACTGTGAATGACATCTCTTTGTTGATGAATGTATAGGATAGATATTCTCTGTGCTGCATACTTTGTTTAGCCTGTGATTCTTACTAGTTTTGTGTTAACATGTTGTTACTCCATGTACAGCGGAGATAACTATGCTTGAGAATAGCATTATTATTTACAAGTTTGTTCAAGATCTTCACTTTTTTGTTACTGGGAGTGAGGATGAAAATGAGCTCATCTTAGCCAATGTTCTTCAGGGTTTTTTTGATGCAGTAGGCCTTCTCCTAAGGTTTTATCACTAGCCTCTCATCACATCTCTGCAGTTAAAATACTGTCAGGATAAATTAGCACCTGTTATACTCTTTGAATTTGACATATGTTTACATTCCTTGTTTTAGAGGCAATGTGGACAAGAAAGAGGCACTTGAGAATCTAGATCTAATTCTGTTGTGCCTTGATGAAATTGTGGACGGAGGGTATGCAGTGCTCTTTTCCATGACTATATTATTTATTTGCTTCCTTGATTTGAGATTTATAGTTTGCTTTTTTACTTCCATGATAGCGAAAGGTGTCCTTGTGTTTAAAATTTTGACATAACTAAACTATGTCATAAGAGATTTTTCACAAATGAGAATAAGTTTAAACACATAACCCTCTAAGTTCATTGAATTTCTAGCAATTTGTTCCAAGTCTTGTTTTTTCTGGAAAATGTATGTAAATTCCTCACTAATATAATATTAAATCATACTCATCTTAAGAGATAAAGAACTATGAATGTTGATGCAGACTAGTGAAATGTTTTCCTGAGTTCCGAGCGATATTTGGCTCTATTTCACTTCCTCAGTTCCCAAAGAAGCATTCCTTATTACACTAATATTAAAACTTTTATGTATTTGTGTGCAGTATTATTCTGGAAACTGATGCAAATGTCATTGCTGGGAAGGTAGCAAGTAATAGTATGGACGCAGGAGCTCCATTGTCTGAACAGGTTATGTCAATTTGGGTAGTTAATAAAATAGATAACCCTTTGTACAATATGAAATGCTAAAGTTTTTCCTTCTTTGCAGACACTAACTCAAGCACTAGCAACGGCACGTGAACATTTGACAAGATCTCTTCTTAAATGAAAACTTGTAACAGCCAAAAGAGAGGGGCAAAGAGATTTCTTATATTTCTAGTTTTAGGTGTTCAATTTTATATCTGTAGATGACGGGAAAGCTCCCATTTTTCTCATGACTGGGTCTTTTTTTTTTTTTTTTTTTTCTTTTTTTCGTAAAAAAAAATTGTAGACCGACCTTATTGAAGCATTGAATCAAAGCATATTGATTTAAAAGCTCAAAAATAAAGTGCAGCTAATGAACTATAAAAAAAAAATGAATGAAACTACTTGTCGTTTAGAGGATTAAAGTAAAAATTTTGTATGTTAATTTAGAATGGTGTTTCTTCCTGATGGACTTGGGGCCTCGCTCAGCCTGTTCTTAAAATAATTAGGTTTGACTAAAATTTTTAATTTCTATTCCATCTATTCAGCTAAGTTGTGGAAAGTGTATGAATTATAGGGATTAATATGTTTTGTTAATTTTACAAAATAATTCAACTTGAATACTTCTGCTATCACACTAAAATATGCTGAATCAATTCGGATAGTTAAGCGCAACATAAAATTTTATTTTTTAAAAGAAATGCGACATAAAATTAATAAATTAATCAAAGAGTTCTTCAAAAAAAAAAAAAAAAGAAAAAAAGAAAAAACAAAACTCGCGTCCCCATATACTAGCGGGCTACAATTTTACGATTACGACACAGCAAAAGGCTCATAAATTTGCGTCTCGCAAACGCTAAGATCTACAACCAAACGGGCATTTACAAATTACAGTCACTCTTTGGAGTAGCAAACGGATTCTCAAATCCATAAACAACCAGACTTTGTTGTCGATCATTGCTCAAATCAATGGTAAGTTTTTTTTTTTTACTTACTATGCCAAATTAGGGTTTACTTTTTGTTTATTTTGCTTAACTCCAGCTTTTCATGAAATGATTCCTGAGAATTCCGGTCTCTAACTGAGATTTATTTATAAAATTGAGGTTGGGTTTATGTAGCACGGTGAACTGATAACACTGTGGTTTTAGAAACGTTTTTGGGTACTATCAGGTTTATGTGTTTGGTTCAAATTGTTGATTGCGTGTAGCAGTAGCAGGAAGTCAGTTTTCTAGTTATGTCAAATTCTTGAAACAAAATATCTGCATTGAAGTTCTTCAAAGTTGTGCTCTTTTGTTGCTGATAGTGAAATTGTACCCCTTCTGGTTGGGCGCAATAGAACTCTTAAATTGTGTTTTTTGTTGGACTACTTGAGCTCATTTGGTGACTAGGAATTGGGATCCTATAGTTGGTTCCTAATGTTGTGTGGATTTGGCGCAGTTTTAACTATCACTGTTATATTTCTTTCATTTCTTTTAGTTTTTTAGTTTGCTTCTCGGAATACTTTGTCGAAACAGTTTGCATCTACTAATTGTTATTCTTATACTTGATATTAGGCTGATCCCGAGTTAGAAGCAATTCGCCAGAGGAGAATGCAGGAGCTCATGGCTCAGCGTGGCATGGTAATCACAATTCATTCCTTGTGTACGCATATTTGGCTTCCTCTTTATGATCATAAGATTATTCACATATATATAAAATGATCAGGGAAATCAGCAAAGCTCTGAACAACAGAAGGCTCAGGATGAGGCAAAGAGGTTAGTTTGTGAATTAATTGTTTCATTCTGCAGGTTTTTCTTTGCAGGTTAGGGTTTTCTTGGGTACCATTTCCTTATCTTTTTTGGTCTCATCTTGGAAAATGAAAATGGATGACTGTCCTATTTTTCCTTTGTCATGTTGTTTACTTTTGATTGATTTTTGTTCTACAAAGTGGTACAATCTTTGTTCTGAAAATTAAGAAAACAATGTTTCACATGTTGAGTTTTTTCCTGTTGATTAATAGCAGATTGAAAAACAAGAATACAAAATTAATTCAGAGAACAGTTTTTGATTTTAAAAAAAAATGTAAAAAGCAGGTCTGTAAGACCTTACATTGCAATCATATATATACGAAATGAATTTTCTGCCCGACTAAAGCATTTGATATAGGGAGGCTGAGGAGCGGAGGCAATTGATGCTTAGTCAGATTCTATCTGCTGAGGCACGTGAAAGAAGTAAGTTCACATCTGAAATTATGATTCTAAGCTGCATGAGTGAACATCCACTTTATCTTTCAGTTGTTAGTATGGATTGCCGTAAATATGTTATTTTATTATTGCATTTTTGAAAAAATGTTTCAACACTTTGATCTCATGGTAATGGAGGTAACTTGTTATTTGGTGTTGTAGTCTGTATTTGTGAAGTAATATAGTTGTATCATGTTCGTGTCAGAACATTATGTATTAAGTTATCATCTATATGGTTAAGAAGGTTGGGCTGGTCGTGTTTAGAATCCTTAAGAGTATGAGAAACAAAACTCTCTTTATTAACATCGGTAGGGAAAACTTCAGAATACATTTTTTCCCCTTCAAATTTTCTTTAGGCACCTACTGTCGGTATTCATTAGCTTGAGTTTCACCAACTTTTCAAAATCTCGGGTCAAAAATAATCTTGGGTCACATATTTTTGGACAAGTGATTCTAAATATTTGTACAAATTGTTATTCTGAATTTCAGATCATGCAATAACTCTTTGTAAATTAGCCATCCACGTGTGAGATGTTAAAGCTGTTTTAGTGATTGCAAAAAAATAATGCTTGGCAATGTAAAGTCAAATGCATGGTTAAGAACGCAAAAAGCGTAAAAGCAACATTAGCTAGCCATGTACAGATGCTTTTGCAATTCTGCAGCAGAGACTAATTACTCTGTTAAGAGCAAAAATATACCTCTGTTTACTCTCCTTTAGTCATGTACAGTTTTATGACTGATTCTGCTCTCTTTGCTATGACACAATATCTGCAGTTGCCCGAATTGCTTTAGTTAAACCTGAGAAAGCAAGGGGTGTTGAAGACGTTATACTGAGAGCTGCTCAAATGGGTCAGATAGTTGAGAAGGTATAAAATGGAGTTACATTGCAGTTTGGTGCGCTTTAGTTCACGTGTATTATAGTTGGGTAATGATGGTCTTCCCTTTGCATGTCACTCAAAACTTGACCATACTTGTTTAATCTATTTGTAGGTTTCTGAAGAGAAGCTCATTTCATTACTGGAACAGATTAACAACCAAACAACTAAACAGACAAAAGTCACAGTACGTCATGCAACTTTCTTTTTTGGTATTTTGCCTGCTTGCACAACAGTTTTTTTGATCCTCTGCATACTCTTATGATTCTACAGATCCAGAGGCGGCGGAGTGTTCTGGAGGATGATGATTAAACTCCTATGTAACTTATGCTTTACCAGTGATGCAGAGCTTTTTTATTTTTCTTTTCTTTTTTTTTTTTTTGGGTTGCCTATCATGGACAAAACCCTGAGGGCTGAGGGTTGACATATACTGACTGCAATTATATTCCCTGTGGCTTTGTGATCTGAAATCCTTCATCTATCTATATCATGTAGTTCTATGGCTTGAGTAATAAATCTGGATACCTTTCACAGCTACCTAGTTTGGCATTTGTTTTAAAATTGAAAGTGAGAAAAAAAAAAAAGGTGTTTTCTGACTTGGAATTGGCTATGTGATTGAAGATTTGGGCTGAAATTAACATTACTATGATTGCAGCCAGCTATACAAATTAGAAGTTTGCTTTCTGGCATATTCTTTTTTGACTTCCTACACAAATATGATAGGATTAGCTAATTTATAGCTGTTTCGATTGACAGGAAAACTGTTTCCCTTTTGTCCATGGTAAATTTCTGTCGTTTGTTGATGTTTAGCTGAAAATGACTATCAAATGGTCAATTTATCTCTAGTATTTGGTCTACTTGTACTTGATTAATCATAACTTCTATTGCTAAATGCTTAGTCTTTAATCTTTACCATTTTCCTTGGAAATTCATTTTTCTAATCATCTTGGATTTTTGTTAATTTTTTAAAAATTCATTAATAGGTCAAATGAATAAAAATTCATTAACACGTCAAACTAACACAGTGCGGTAAACAGAGCATGAAAAGTGGAAAACCTTTTTTTTTTTTTTTATTTAAATTAATATTATGAGAATAAATAATTATTCGCTGAATTATTAAAAGAGACCGCCTGATTGGGCATGTATATTTTGGCTTCAAAATCTAATAATGAAGAAGGTGGCGTCACTTTCACATGTGTTGGTTCAATCCGATAAAAAACCCAACGGTGCCCTGATTACAATGAAGGCTTGTGTGGTCACGCGCTTCCGTCAATTGAGTTAACAATCCTCACATCCCCTCCGCTCCAGTTTAGCTTCCCTCATGCCGTTTACCTCTCCAACTGCAAAAGACCGAATCATACTCCTTCGTCTTTCCCTCTCTCCCTCTCAAAAACTCACGCGCGCATACACACTCCGCCTCTCTTTCTATATGTACTAGTTTTATTTTCTTTGAACCTCTATTGCTTCCATTCTTGGATTCTTGTTTTTCTGTCTCTTTCAGTTCTTGGATTCTTGGATTCTTCCTTTTGCTTTCTTTGATATGGATAAAGAGCCGTTACTTCCATTTCAAAGTCCTCGAAGAAAAACGCCACCCCATCTAGCAACACTGCTTTCCTCTCTGCCTGAGCATGATGAAGTTTCTCTCCCTCTCCCTATTACTCCATCAAACCTTAAAGAACGCCTTATTTTTGGCCCTGCTGTCTCTTCTTCCCCTAGAGACACTTCTCCAATTGTTGACGCTTTGACACTCTCTCAGCGCTCACCAAAATCTTCGTCTTCCAATCAAGAATTTAGTGCAATTATCCCAGAATCACTGCAACAGTCTTGGTTGATTGACCCCAATTATTCATGGAGAAAGACTAATCTCCACAGGTCTAAAACAGCGCCAGCTATGGCTGTGATTAACGATAGTAGCCATCCTCCATTAACCAAGCCTCCGTTTGGCGAGTCTCAATCAATAATTCGGCAAGCTTTTATTCTATTGGTATTATATTTGTCTTCTGGTGTGGTAATATATTGGTTTAACCGTGAAAATTTCGTTGCAAATGAAACGCATCCAGTTGTTGATGCTTTGTATTTTTGTATTGTCACAATGTGCACCATCGGATATGGGGATATCACCCCAAATAGCACTTCCACTAAATTATTTTCTATATTGTTTGTGTTGGTTGGATTTGGATTCATTGATATTCTGCTTTCTGGGATGGTAAGTTATGTGCTTGATTTGCAAGAGAATTATCTATTGAGGAATGTTCAGAGAGGAAACGACAGAGATGCTGCCGGCTCTGTTATAATTGATGTGAAGAAAGGGAGAATGAGGATAAGGATGAAGGTCGCATTGGCATTATGTGTAGTGGTTTTGTGTATTGGAATTGGTGTTGGCGTTATGCATTTTGTGGAGAGACTTGGCTGGTTAGATTCACTGTATCTCTCTGTTATGTCAGTTACAACTGTTGGTTATGGTGATAGAGCATTCACATCATTGCCAGGTCGTGTATTTGCTTCCATTTGGTTGCTTGTGTCTACACTTGCAGTGGCTCGAGCATTTTTATATTTGGCTGAGGCAAGAGTGGATAAACGGCATAGGAGGATGGCAAAATGGGTACTTGGTCAAAACATGACTGTTTCCGAGTTTCTTGCTGCAGATATTGACCAAAATGGCTTTGTAAGGTATGCTTTTTTCATAATATTTCAACACATTTCAATCCTGCAAATATTTTTGTTTTGTGTTGACAATGAGGAATTTGAGTTTATCGTTCATCGAAAAGAAATAGAATTTAGTACCAGAAAGCCTAGAGGAATTTATCACTTTCTATGAAAATGTGGTCTGATATTTCTTCATTTATAAATGAACGAATAAGATAGAATAAGATATGATTTATGGGATGATAATATGCTCGTTGATTTAGAAAATGTGTAATAGATGTCTACATATGGCCCATTTATTATATTTTCCATGAGAAGTGGTGCACTTTCAGAGCTATTGCTTGCATGAGATATTGTGTGGAGATTATCTTTGATTGCAAGTATCTGATTCTATTCAAACTATATAATGCTCATTAACCTCTTATAGTCTTCAAGCACAATCAAAACATTAAAAAAACTAGAAACAAATTCAAATTTAAACAAATGAAATGTAAAATTTCTAGTAAATTATGAACACACACACACACACACACACACACACACACATAGAGAGAGAGAGAGAGAGAGAGAGAGAGAGAGAGAGAGAGAGAGAGAGATGAGAAAATAAAAGATAGATGAAGTAAAATTTTATGATTGCCTCTTTTCTCTTACTCATCCCTTCTCATATATATATATATATAGATAGATAGATCTTATAGTATATTGTATATTCAGGAATTCTCTACTTAGATTTTTTTTTTTTTTTCACTATATCTATATGTATTAAAGAAAAATATGGAAATTGATTTAGCAGAGTTGGCTTTAAGTCTATAAGGAATCTCTGCATATATCCTTCTGTTTTCAATCAAGTCATATGTGCAATCTTCTGTTACTGACCAATTTTTAGTTTCAGGGTTTTTGTCTAAGTCTTGAAAGTTCTGAGTCTCTAAATAGTGTTTTCTGCTGTGCTTTGAGGATTGTTGAAAAATAAAATAATTCAGTGGAATTAAACCAGAACTAGTAGCAATTTTCTTGAATTAGGTCTTGTTCAATATCTCTTCATTTAGCTTACTTTCCTATTCTAAAATTCCCTCCTTTCATCTTGCTTTCCTGTTCCAGTTTCTGGGGTACATCAGTAAGATTCTCCTTTTAGGAACCTTTGAAATTCTGATTCCTACTTTGAGCCTTTCACACCTTATGTACTGACAGTATGCCTAATTCTCTTTTCGAAGAAAATCTCTTTCTTTATTGAAGAAAATTTCATAATAAGATTTAGCAATCAGTCCACTGATTTTGCATACAAGATTTCTTGATTCTATAATTCTGTACCTATACACCTCCATGAAATATCTCTTTCACATTTTTAGTGAGGTGGGAACCCGAAGCTTATATATCTTTGGTGCTTGGAAATACATGGGAGGTTGATGCACCAACTTCAATATCTTGGTTTTTGAATGAATGTTTGGGTATAATATCGTTTTAATTGAATGATAAATTTTCAAAATTTGTTTTGATTAGTGGATTAAGGCAATGCAATCTCATAGGGGGACTAGAATGTTTTATTAGGAAAGCCTTTCACACCAACTTCTTCAAGCTTATGATGCTTATTGTATAGTTCTCTGCAAACTCAGTAATACTAGCAAATACAGCTTATTGTTTTCCCCTGCATTTGAATCACATTAGGTAAAACTTAATTTGTCACAGTGGAGGTGCAGAAGCCACCCATTCATTATACTTCCCTAGCATTTTTCCCATTTGGACTTTCAAGCCCTCCTGTCTAGATTCTATATAATTTGTAATACATATGCTCTAAATCCAATTAACAAGCAATTCTATATATTTTATTCCTACACTGGGACATAACCCTTTAGCCAAGAAAATTGTGGATGATACTTAAATGTTATTTACTCTAGATATGGGAATTATGAAGTAATGGCAACATGATGAAGTTTTGCCATGCTGGAAACTCTCAACTTCTCAACACGCTCTGTATCATGGCAAATTAATTCCCATCCCTCATCCTTGTGGGTAATTATTCCCAATATGACCTCACCTTGTCCTGGCCCTACCATTCTGTATCTTACCCCCTATTCACCTAAAATTGAGTCATTTTGGACTATTTTTCTCAAACCCAAAATTATAAAGTCCATAGACAATAGTTGATAAACAGTACCTAGTTGAAAGTTGGGAGAAAGCTGTACCTATTTGAGGCCAATATGCATCAAAACAAAATCAAAGAAACAAAATGGTCTTCCTCTTTTCTCCTCCGCTCAGGATTTATCTCAGGTCCAAAAAAGATGCCATTTTTTCCCAAATTTGGTGCAGATATCCTAGTAAGAAGGAACTTGTTTTAGAAGCAAGCAGTAAGTTTCAAAAGCAAGAGGGGCAAAGTGCGAGTTTATAACCTTGTGGGATTTTTGTTGTATTCCCTGTTGACAACCATGTGAAGATAATGTTGATATTTTGAGAAATTTTTATATAGAACTTTCAAAATTCATATAGTTATCTAGGAGTATTCAATGGAAACACCAATTTCCCAATACATGTTTAGTTGTATACTTGGTAAGTATGGCGACTCCCAGTAGGTTTTAAGTGGGTGCCCTGAAAATTATTTTACATATTAATAGGATGGCATTAACTGTAGGCTCTCCATCATTGTAGTATAATTTCTGTTTAATAATCATAAGAAGATGGATTATAATATTGCCTCTCGAAAGAGATAAGAAATCATTACTTTTCCTAATCATGTTTGCCACTAGCTGTCAACAAAAATGCTGACTTTAATTGGTACTCATTATACACAAATACTGGCCTTGATGTCTTGTTCTGATTATTGGTTTTCTGGTTTTTAGAACGTCTGTCTCTGTTCTCGCATCATCCCTTTATATCATTATCATTTTCTTTATCTGAATTCTATTACATTATCAGAAATTTAGAATTTTCTTTGCAATCTTATGTGTTATTTATATCTGGAACCATCTTGCCGATTACTAATGTTGGTTTTGTTTGTTTAGTAAATCAGAATATGTGATATACAAGCTCAAGGAGATGGGAAAGGTTTCAGATAAAGATATTTTGCAGATATGCCTGAAGTTTGACAAGCTAGATATAGGAAACTGTGGGAAGATAAGTCTTGCTGATCTGATGGAAAGTAACCATTGATGCGCAAGTGCCCTCGAAATAGTATTCAGTGGTAATACTGGAGCATGAGAATGTTACAGGACGATGAATTTAAGGACTAGTTAAGGTTCTAATTCAATAGACAATGGTCTCTAAAATGAATTTTGGAACTGAATATCTGATATTCTTCGTCATATCCATTCTGACCTATCCAATCAGTTTGGCATCTTGTAAGATGAAAGAACCTCATAGACAGAATACTTCATAGTTCGGTTGCCTGTCAAATTGCAGAAACCAGTCAAATGCCAAAGGCTTTTGCAGTTTTCAGCAACTTGGCTATCTAGCAATCGTGATACTGGTTGGTTGACAAAAAGGTTTCGATGAATGGATCATGCTCACTGGTCCTTAGCATTGGGATATTGGATTAACTCTTCAGCAGATGCCAAGTGATAAAGCTGAGTTATTGTATAAATATGCCTGTTCATGTTTTGCTTGTGAAGTTCTCTGTGGCTTTACAGGATGAATATAAATTGCATGAAATGAAGGTGGGTTCTCCCTCACACATATATATATATATATATATATGGGATATTTCCCTCATCATGTGCGTGTATACGTCTAATAACCATCAACTTCAACCTTATCCTTAAATATAAACAATTGAAATTTTCTTTCTTGCACACATGGAACCATCTCACGTGGGATAGGACCCACTCCAACCCCTGTGAGATGGTCCACTGGACCTCCATCTAAGTAAGGATTACTTGCGTGGGATTAGTAGCTTGATAACTCATAAACCAATAATGGTCTCTGGTGATTTTAACCTAAAATACAAAAAATGTCCCTACAAGTATCTGAAGTCTAGAATTGGGAACCACAGCGGGACTGAGAACTATGTCTTTCAATGGATTTTTTTAATGATCAAGAACCTTCTTTTTTTTTCTTCCACAATTATTCTCTGATAATGGTCTGAGTTTTCTTGCCCAGCTTTCTTTGGTGGCTGTCATTCTTGATTCAGTGGATGGTCTTTGTTCTTGATCTTTAATGGCAAAAGTGCCCTATGTAGCCAAAAGTAGCTATAATCCAGAAGGAGAAGGACTAGTTGCCCATACAATAGTAGAGTTGACAAGAATCATGTGCGTGATACTAGGAAAATTGTGTGAACACTTTCTACTCTTGAAAGGCTGCTTCCCACTTTTTTCTAAACAAATTCAAGCCTGCAATTTTCAACAAACCTAGCTATATGCTCAACTCAGTAAAAATAGAATGGAACCAGTCAAATTCTACATTCCAGGTCAAGTCCACCTTCTCTTCCATTTTTTTTAGCGAAGTTGCTTATATACATTCCTTCAAAGCTTTAATAATATCACTCTTTTTGTGATCTAGAAGCAGTTTTAGGTTACCTTAAGACAGACAGAGTCTATTATTTTCATAACTTCCATGAAAGTATACATTCAAAAGCTATTTTGTAGTATCAAAGATCAAAGCAATCATTTTTCATATCTAGTGGACACTTTTAGTGAACTTTGGATTTTACATCTAAGGGCACTAATTATCCTTGTTCATTCTTATAACCCCATTTTCAAAATCTAGGAGCACAATCCCAATATTTAAGCTCTTTTACTTTTAAGGGTAAAAACAAAAATTACTTGAACCCAAAAATTAAGGGGGTGGAAGACAAAATTAACAAGTGCATACCTAGTCACCCTTACTCTAAATAATTCAACTTTAAGAATAATCAAACACACTTTTGAATTCAAGTGAAGCTTGACTAAGTGAGCTAAGGGGCTAAGACAATTAATGATTTTTAGTATATGGAGTTTACCAAAAAGGAGAAAGGGACTATAAATAATTAAAAACCATATTTGGGGCATGGCCAAGTCAACTTCCCTATTGCAACTTGTGACAGTTGATGACTTAACCCAACATTCAACAAAGTAATAATTTGGTTCCTATAAAAAAAGAAATGGTAAAAAGGATGAAAAAGAAAAGGAAAAAAGAAAAAAAAAAAAAAAAAAAAAAAGGAACTTCTCTTTCACCATCCTCTTCTTTGCTAAGTTAATAAACAATGGATGGGGTGGGACACATTATTAGAAAACTCAAGTTAGAAATATAAAATAGAACAAATAGTACTAGGAATGAGTCAAAAGAATTTGTGACATAAGAGAGGATCTAAGCCTTTGAAAACCTTTCACACTTGATGTTTCATGTTATGTTATGCTTCAAACAATTAAAGAGATAAAAGACATATACATATCTTACAAGTTGGTTATGTTTGCTTATATTTTAAATTTGTTACAATAATTGGGTCTTGAACACTTTGATATCATTGACCTATTTGGAATAGATTCCAATTTCCAAGTGGAGTGGATAGTGAATAGTGATTAGTCATGTTGACTTTTACTTTCAAATCTATAGAAAATGCATTCTGTCAAGTTTAAAAAAAGAGGGTTATTATAAGGTGATGATGATGATATTTTGGCTGCATTTGAGAAGAAAATGAAAAAGAAACTTTGATTACTATACTTTCAATGTATGTGCATTATGATAATTTTTTATGCTCTATATATTTGATTTTATGCTTGTAAAAGAGGCAAGAACTAGTGAATTACACTATAAAACCATGATCAAATTCATTTGGTTTAACTTAAGGTTTGTCTAATTTCTCTTTTTACAGGCGAAAGGTAACCCATTTGGTAGCATTGATGGTTTCTCTTTTATTCCCTCTGTCCTAAAATATGAGTCGTTTTTAGATGATTATGTTATCGCAAAATCTAGGAGAGTTAATCGATTCTGACTTATTTTTTAAAACAGACGGAGTAATATCTTTTTCATCTTTAATAAACCCCAATATGCAATTCACATTGGACCTTGAAGAAAATTAACATTAGCTATTCAACAACTATTGACAATGAGAATGAGAATGTTAATTACTTCTTAATTACATAATTATCACTCAATATCAAGTTATTTTTTACCATCTTTCTTGATTAAGCCTTAATAATATGCTTGTGATGAACAAGTAAACTATTGGGAAATCATTCCATTCTTGATATATAAATTTTTTTTTTTTTTTTTTTTGTCAAATATGAGATAGATATATAGTCAAGAGAGAATCTAATTTAATAATTAATAATAAACATAACCCATGTGATGGCATTATGAAAATGATAAATAGGGATATTTAAAATCAACTTATCAATTTAAGGCCCTACTTGACTAACAACATCACTTTTTGATAACCTACCAGCATTATTTAGTAAACACTATCATCATTAATATGACCACTATTACTAATACTAATTTCCACATTTTTACATTTATTTCTTAAGAATTAATTAAAAAATATTAAAGAGTTTTTCTTCTTCAAGTTACCCTCTTCAAAATTTAGCCCAATGAATGTATTTAGCCAATCTATTTGTGCCACTTCCACTTTATATTTAAGCCCCAAAACCTATTCATTGCTAACCATTTATCTAATTTTGGTTTCATATAAATAGTGAAAGTTATTAAAAAACAAAAGCTCAATATCAAAACTCTTAATCTTTTTTTTTTTTGGTATTATAATTATTTATTTCCCATTGAACGATTTTAAGACGCACTTTTTAAAAATATTATTCTCACGGTATTTTCAATAACAATGAATTTTAACTGATATCTTTATTAACTGAACTGATAGTTCACGTTGAATAGAATTGATTGGTTAACTAAGTATTTATAACAGAACATAATGCTTACTGAACCAATGTTTAATTTGTAATTTGGGTTAATTAACACATACATTACTATACTTTGAATGTGATAGAGGGAGGGGAGGGTAGGGTAGATGGTCCTTAAATTAGGAGTAACCAATACAAAATGACCTACAAATTGAGTCTATATCCAAAAGATTCTTTTTCATTGTTCCCACCTAACAAAAAACCTGCCCCTCTTCTATGTTGATAGCGACAAGCAATAACAATAACACATAGACCATACTTTATGTCACATATAATGGACACAACTCAACTTATTAAAGTCAACAATTTCATACTCTTTTCTTAATTTATTTTTTTTTCTTAATTAGAGTCGTCTATCTTAAGCAACTACCCATCTAAATAACCAACCATTTCATATTCCATTATCTCTTTAACATTATATATAATTTTTTTTATCCATTATAAGATGTAATAGACCGAAATAATATTTAAAAAACAAAAAGAATGGACTAATATTATTAGCTACAAAAATTAAAATAAGATTATGGGTAATAATAAAAAATAATTTTTTCTTATCAATCAGTCTAACTTCAATAGCCTATTAAATTAGTAAAAATTTTATAATCGAGACGTTTCGATTTCAAAAATTCTTGAAAATACAGGATAATCGTTCCATACGTGATTATATAATTAGTTATATGTTTACATTTTTAGCTTTCCAAATCATCCTATCAAACACAAGATTAATTTTCTTAATTGGAAGTCTTAATCATACAATTTAATTAATTAACTACTCCGTATAATATATTATATGTTAGGACAAGTGATATACGCATGACGTAAGAGTGGCTTTTTTATGCGTCATTTTTTTTTTTCTGAAAAATTAAGTGATCCAAGCTAAAGTTTAGATTAGTCGAGAGAAATTTTCTTAATTTTCTAAGAAGAGAAAATAAAACTAAAAGTGTTTTGATTACCTTTTCGAAGAAGACGACTGTTTTCTGATCAGCCTCAACAAGAAAAGCTTAGCCATAATGAGTCTTTCTACTTTTCATTCACTGAAAGTGATTAATTAGTTGGGGTTAGGACCAAAAAAAGGCTCAATTTTCAATCTTTATGTAGTTTATATCCAATAATTATCGGAGGGTTAGATAGTAGGAGTAGACTGCCAACTTTATTTATAAAATTAGAAATTAAAATTAAAAAAAAGCGCATTTGAAGATTTTATTCCTGTATTATTTATGGTTCGTGTGTGAACACTGATTAATAAAAACATTTATATTCAAAGAATTTCGTTAATAGAAAAATATAAAATATCCGATATTTTAGTAAAAATATAAAATATCCGATATAAAATATAAAAACATTTAATAAAAACACTGATTATACTATACCTGAGCTTCTATTCATTCAGCTTACCCTTTTTTATCATATACGTGCTATGTATATCCATTTATGGTGATTCCCATTATCTTCAGACCATTTGGTAAAAAAAGGAAAAAAAAAAAAAATTACTAGTCTATATTTTTTATTAATTTATTTCAATTATGCCCCCACATGTTGTTAGTGAACAAGTTACAAGTTAAGGTAGGTAGATGTCACAAAAAAAAAGCAGCAGATAAAATGCACCTATACATGTATGCCTATGAATATGATCAATCGTTGCAATGACAGAAAAGGGTCAAAAAGTTCATCTTTCTATTACCATCGAAACGCCAAGAAAAGAAAAAGTCATTTAATTTGGTAATTAACAAAAATTTAATAATCTACGTGAACTATAATATAATAAGCTTGTTTTGTTCTCCCCGATGAAGTTATCTCAGTCCTTCTTTGTGGGCTATGACACAATGGTTGAGTAGCATGTAGATAGATTCATCTTCATAAGCTTATAATTAGCCACAAATCACGGTGGGGCACTTAGGTTTTTGGAAACAATTAATCTAATTAGGGCTACCCTTTATTTTATTTTATTTTATTTTTTTATGTATTCAAACCTTATTTCTAAGGACTGACTGGGGTTTAGTTACGTTTAAAACCCTTCAACCCTCCCTGCAAATATGTTTAGTACAGTTCAAATTCGAAAGTTTTTTCCACATGTTCAATTTACTTTGTCAACCGAGTCACAATCCATAGGTTTACCCTTTACTTTATCAGTATAATACTGGGTAATTTCAATTATTTAGTGTTATTATTTCCTTTTAAATGAAATGAAAATGTGAATTTGATATATAAAATTTGATTAATATGTATTTAGTTTTTGATACTGATAAAACATTACTTGTATACATATTTATAGATCTTCAACACTTTTATACAAACAAGACATTAAAATAGTAGATTTACGTAGCGGTCGAAATAAAGACACATTTAGTTATTAATTTTAATTTCGTTGAATGATTAATGCTAATATATTTAATACTGTTTATGACTATATATTTATATAGGATTTAATTGCCAAAAAGCGTATATTAAAAATGGAAGTCATCCTCTTTAATAACAAGCTCAAATTTTGTTTAATTACAAACAATCTTTTTCTTCTTTGATTTTTCAAAAGTTTAATGTTGATGATAAATGCGATTTGATATGCTCCTTTCGTTCCGGGATATAAATTGCTTTAAAGGAATTATTTTTATTCAAAATATAAATTATTTTAAATATTTTAAAAAGTAATGGATGATATTATTTCGATTTTACCTTATTTACATTAATTTTGAAATAAAAAATAATTTAAGAAAAATAATAATTGCTTAATAGAGGGAGGATGTGTCAAATTTCAGTGAAAAGGATCTCTTGAAATGCGTGTTAATTTGAGACAGCAAAAGTTATAATGTATTCGTATGCTAGCAAGCCACGTATAATAGTCGGCATTGCTTTGGCTACCACTACAGAAATTTATGTACCTAAAATTGAACAATACCCCAACTACAAAAATTTTAAATGATGGTCGGACTAGAAAAAAAGAAATAGTCAATACTGATTTAAATTTTTTCTGATTCCGATTCAATAAATCATAATTATATAATAAAGATATTTAATTTCAAAGTTAAGTGGTCAATAATAGATTTTGATTGTTTGTTTGATAAAATTAAAAGGTATTAATTGCCTCGAATTACGGAGGATAAGGTTTTTGACTCTCTTACTACATGTGTTTTTAGAGATCAAATTTATATTCTCGCTATGGTAACTTACCACTTCAATTAATACGCAAGTTCTTGCTAAACATAGATTAAATTCAAACGTCATTGATATTTGAAAATTATATTAAATGAATCGAAATAACATTCTAAACTGTATAATCAAAATAATTTATTTTTTATTTTATTTTATTTTATTTCTTATAAGAAATTAGGAATATTGTTTGACTATATTTTTGTATCACATTAGCAAAACATGTGAGGGAATATTGACCAATATTTAAAAACGATTTTTTGGTGAAAGAAAGAATAATTTTTTGTCCCTAACATAAGCAAGTGGGACTAATATCTCTATAATACAATTTCTCTTCTTTCCCATAGTGTAAAAGGAAAGAGCAAATTGGGATCCAATGAAAAATTGGGACCAAATACGCCAGTAAAATCCAAGAGGCGGAGGCCCAAAGCCAATAAAACGATGACGTTGGCTCCCCATCAGCAAGACAGAAAAAGCGGCAGAGCGTCTCCCACGTGCCTGAGTCATATGTCGGCTACGGTCAAATGCCGGTGCCAATATCGACACGTGTAAGCCTGATATTCCCATAGCTCTTTAATAGTTAACTTTGAATCTTTGACCCAGTTAGAAAAACACCCACCCTCTCTCATCATAAGGGGGACCTCGTGACTGACTATCACCGGTTACTGTTAGTCTTCGCTGACTTATCTCTTCCTATTCAAATCTTCATTTCACTTTCTCTCCATCCGCGTGTTTCTCACTCCCCCATTCGCATTTTTACCTCATATTAAAAATTTTACATATTTTTTTCATTTACATTCTTTCAAACAAAATTAAATATTTTTAATAGTATTGCTTAAGCAGTCTTATCGGTCAATTTTATTTATTTTATTAATTAAACATATATTCCTTATTCCCAGTAAAGTCAAAGGAAATTACAAAATTTTACATTATTTGTTTTGGTGGAATGAGTCCAATTGTCAACAATTTTTTATTTTTTATTGGTTGATTAATTAATAACCCTCTAGAAACAGTTGAAGTAAAATAAGGGCATAAATATTAAACATTTAAAATGTTGAAAAACAATTTAGACTTTAGAATAAAAAGTAACGATCATTACACATTTTGAAATGCTTTTGATTATATTACGTTATATTTCATTATGCTCGTCAAATATTATGTTAATTTTATTTTTATTTTTTTAATTTTATCTCATAATTAAACACATAATTGTCATTCTTATTCATATAATATTCATTTTGAATGATCGAAATATTGATCTCATGATCGTGCAAAAAAATTAAAATTTAATAATAAATTACAGATAAAATCTAATTTTAAAATAAAAAATATTATTTAATATTAGCGACAAATTACTATTAAATTACAGATAAAATTATTAATTTCATTTATTTTTGTATTTTAAGTTAGATTAATTAATACAAGAAAAAATTAATAAGAAATAGACAAAAAAAAAAAAAAAAAAGTGATGAAGGGAGAGTAGAAATAGTGAAATTGATATAAAGATGGGCAGTAACTAGTAAGATTGGAAAATGGATGTCTCCACATGAGAAGGCACTTTTTGCTCTTCTAATTGGAAGCTGTTTTGTCAACTTTCTTTATAAAGTGGTATTAGCTAAACTTTTACTATACTCTCATCCTTAAAACCTAATTAATTAATAAAAAAATCCTTAATTTTTATATAATTTCTATTTTATATATTTAATTATTATTATATATGTAAAACCCCAGACAAGTTACTGAGCATATATATACACCCTTGAACTAAAAGTCTAACACAAAACCAACACAAAAATCCAAACCCTTCTTCTTCTCTTCTTCTCTTCTTCTTCTTCTTCTTCTTCTACTTCTGTGTTCTCTCATTTTCCATGTCTGATGAACACAGAGACCTTTACTATCACGCGCCTTACCATGAAGATCATTGCGATAAGCCTTCTTCAATTATTGGTTCTTCATCAACTAGTTATGGGTTTGACCCTTATATGAGCTTTACTGAGTGCTTACAACATGGATCCATGGATTATAACTCTCTTGCGAAAGCTTTTGGTATGTCGCCCTCTTCTTCTGAAGTGTTTTCTTCCGTAGAAGGCAACAATAATAATCTAAAGCCTGTGGAAATTGGAGGAGATTTTGGTGGTGGAGGCAACAATAATACTAGTACTGAAAATCCAGTCACCCCAAATTCTTCAGTTTCTTTCTCTTCAAGTGAGGCTGGTGGTGAAGAAGATTCTGGAAAGATCAAGAAAGAGATAAGCCCACCAAAAGGGTCTGAAGAGAGTGCAGAATGCTCCAAGAAAGAGTAAGTTCTTGTTCTTTCATGTTTTAATTGGAGATATAAAAAAATTCTCCTGTGCCTTCACTAACAAGATTGAACTGTCTTGCTCTTTACATGGTATAGGAGCCTTTAATAATTCTTGAGCTTTCAGATTGAGCTATTATTTCTTTGATATTAGATTTGGATGATTAATCTTTTATTTTCTTTTTAAGAATATAGATATATGATTTTATGATTAAAATTAACAGAGGCAAGGCAAAGAAGAAAGGAGAGAAACGGCAAAGAGAGCCAAGATTTGCCTTCATGACTAAGAGTGAAGTTGATCATCTAGAAGATGGGTATAGATGGAGAAAATATGGACAAAAGGCTGTTAAGAATAGTCCTTATCCAAGGTATGAATTTCCCTTTTTTTTTGGTTTTTGTGGGTTTCTTGCACCTAAATCATTTACCTACGTAGTGAAGAAAATGTGAACGCTCTCTTCAAGAACTTGATGTCACAAATAATAAATATCTTCCATTGACTATATATAATTTTGCATTAGCCAAAGGTCAAGAAAGAAATCAAAAGATTAAATTGGAATATTAAGTTTACTCTTTTCTTGTTCTTACTTTGTTCAAAAAACTAATTACCTATAATTCCCATTGCAGGAGCTACTATAGGTGCACTACTCAAAAATGTACTGTCAAGAAAAGAGTAGAGAGGTCATTTCAAGATCCATCAATTGTAATCACAACATATGAAGGGCAACATAATCATCCAATCCCCGCGACGCTTCGAGGAAATGCAGCTGCTATGTTCTCACATTCCATGCTTACACCAACTCCTATGGCTACTGGACCTACCTTCCCCCACGAATTTCTGGTTCAAATGCCTCATTTAAGCAACCAAGTTGTTGGTGCAAGCTCCATGTATCAACAAAGTGTCATCAACAACCAACATCTTCACCAGTATCAGGTTCCTCATGACTATGGACTTTTGCAAGACATGGTCCCTCCTATGTTCTTCAAACAAGAGCCATGAAAAAGTTTAAGTCCCAGTTTCTCATTTGTACATATATATATATATACTCTAATTACTTTGTTTTTCTTTTTCAATTTTCATCTTTCCTGACTTCTTAATGAGCTAGCTAGGTTACATATGTTACTATAGTGCTTCTTCTCTTCTTGATTTTATTTAACACCCACTTCAGTTATATTTCTAGAAGTGGTTCAATTCCCTTCTTAATTAGATCATCAGAGGGTGATTTGCTTGAGAGATGCTATAGAAAAATCAATGGGAAATTAAAGTTTTAGAATCCAAGAAGATGAGGTCTTGCAAAAACCTAGCTTTAGGAGGATTTCATGTGCTTGTACCGCAAAATGCACTCCCACATTGGAGGCTTTCATATTGTATGGGAATTTAAGATCTTTCAGAGGATTTTATTTATCTTTCTTTTTTCTTTCTCTCTTTCTGTATATATATAATGGAAGAATTTTTCTCTCTTATTCTTTTATTACATAAAATCAAATATATCCAAGAAAAAAAAAAAGGAAAAAGAAAATCGTACATATCCAAATGAGAAACCTAGCTAATGATATTTTCTTTCTTCCAAAAATTAACAAAAAGAAATTAATTGCTCAATGCCGTTTTCGCCTAATGAAACAAAACAAATGTCTAAAAATGCTTTTTGTGGAAAATGCAAGATATTTTATAATTACGGTCAGCTTGGAATTATTTTTTGAATGCATATTACATGTGGGGTTTATATATATATATATATATATATATATAATGCTCTCTTCAATTATAGAGAAAAGAAATGCAGAAAATTTTGACTGCCTCTCCTCGCGGGACAGTTGAATGCTGCTTAGTCTTTGAGCTAAACTGATATGCATAAAGAAAACAGAAAATTTTATCAGAAAGTCTAAAGAATATAATCATTTAAAGCTTCAGCAATTGGCTTTCCCAAGTTTTTATATTGACTGAAAAAAAAAAAAAAATAAAGGTTAGAATTTTGCATGTCCACACATATATATACATGTAAATTAGGGTTTGTTCCTGGTCCCAGCGGGTTTCTTGACCAATATAATCCAGTAATGGAAACATGGGTTGAGACCTAATCCACCCCTAATTAGAAAAAAATGTGGGATTTTCTAGATTTTCTAAATTTAATAAATTAATTTAATCTGTTTTTATAGAATTAATTTTAATTTTCTTAGATTTGAAGCAAACATAGTTTTCAAGTTCATGGTTATTTTTTTAGTTGGGTTAAAAGTGCCTGTCTAATACTGGTTTCATGGAGTGATTAGAGAATCTATCATATTAATCATAAATGTACTAATTAGGTAATTGGGATGATTAGTATGAGGTCACCTGCCCTTAATTATAGATCAATTAATTAAAATTAATTTCATTCAAATAATATTATTCCATGGTCCAAACACAGTCAATAAGATGGATACTAACATTGGGTGCTGATGATGATCAAGAATTAATATAAATATTTGTTTATTTTCATGGAAAAACATTAGAATGTGCATGTGTTGGCATATAACTAATATATATATATATATATAATTAATAATTAATTTCTACAACGTAACATTGACCAAATTATTTTTAGTTACTATTTTTTTTTTTGTTTTATTTATTTATTTTTGTATGTGCTTTGTGTGGGAAACATCAAGGCTAGTACTCTCTTTATATATATAATAAAAATCTTAATTAAACAATATTATTAGTCAGTATCAAATTACCTAACAAACTATATATGATAGGAAAAGAACAAGCTAGAAATAAGCCCCAAGCATCAAGTAATTGCCAAACAAACATTGCTTTGGCACTCAATTGCCAAACCTTGAAAAGCATCTATCTAGCTATTCTATTCACATCCCCATGACTTGATGCTTTGACCACACAATACTTATAGAAAATCACACTATTTTAATCTTCTTCTGTTAAGTTTTTTTTCCCTTTCATTAATATGCTTGGTGAAAAATTAAATTCACAAGATTAATTAGTTCATGGTTAAAAACCTTATTGTGATGTGTTTGGTTTATAAGTAAAAGTAAAAAGAATGAAAAAAAGAAATGTAATTAACAAACTTAAACATGGTTGGGTCAATGAAAATAGATTAATGCATCTTCAAGCGTACCGAGGGCTTTACATGAAAATCAATTTGACTCGACTATGGGTCTGTTTAGTAAAATTAGTTGTTTTATTAGTGTTTATATTATTAGTTGTTTGAGTAGTTTTTTCACAAAATACTAAAAGCTAAACATTATGCAAGTTAACATTTTGTAAAACGCTATTTTAACCTAATATTATAAAAAATTAACATTTAATTGTTAAAAGCTATTTAAAAACTATTGCCGAACACAACCGACAATATGATCTACCGTAGAAAAAGGTTTAATGATATTCTCAATTCTCCTATAACTAGTTTTACTTTTTGTAATTTTTTTGATAATTATTATTTAGGAATGTTAATTTGAATAATGTAATTTAAATATAGATGTAAAAAAAAAAAAAAAAGGGAAATTATATTTATCGTGTTTCTCTAGAATTTGCTTCCTAAAACAAGAAAAGAAAACTATAATCCATCTTTTTGAAGAATAAATCAGTCAAAGAGTTCATATTTCATTGTCATGAGTGGTCTCTTACACCTATTAATTGCTTGAAAATTCAGTGTATATTACACTAATAATACAAACAGCTGACTCACATTGCTATCTTCAACGGTAGGCCATACTAATCCAATCCTACACCATATGCCATCAAATTCGATTTTGATTTAAATTTTCCTCTTCCTCTACAGTTTGGTAATTTTGCATTAAACATTAAGTTAGCAAGAAATGAAAGACATGAAACCCAAATAAAAAACATGGTCTGCTGAGCAATTTGCTTGTCAGCTGTCACCCCACCTACATGTCCTTTTTGTCCTATTTAATTAAAATTATTATGCCTTTTTGGCCCAAAACGTTGCTATTAATTCAACTTTATAAGAAAATAAAATTTAAAATTACATTACAATAATTATAATTATTAATGTTGATTTTGATTAATTTGTAATTACATTACAAACTGTCGGGCTTTGAAAACGTGGCGTGGATCTCTTGTACATGTTAGGCAAATATATCATCACATGCACAAGAATATTACTTTTGTTAGTCAATGAATCTCACATGAGGCCATTTTTAAATTCTTCCTGCTATTATTATTGTTTGTTTTTTTTTTTAAATGATTATTATTATTATTATTATTTGTTGTGTAGATTGTGCATGCTTTTTATATTGAAATATTTAAATGATTGATGTTATAATGTATTTTTTTTTTATTAATTTTATTGATTCTTGAAATTGACAGAAATTAGCATATCATTGATTAAATTGAATTGAATATTTTTTTTAGTTTGCTTTTCAATTCCTTTCCATATATATCTACATTCTAAATTATAATTAAAAAAAAAAATCTTTGAGATGTAATTTTTGAGATGGAGAGTGCATACGTGTGTTGCTTTGTTTGTTTTGTTTTCTAAGAAAGATTACATATAGGTATTTTGTCTATATATTATAAGTGATAATGAAAGGAACTTTGACCATAAAAGTACATTCCACTTGAGAAGATCTAAAACAATTTTACACTTTGCATAAATAACCTTTATAAAAAGTAATTTCTTTTACAAGGTTTTTTATTAGGTATATCTATATTGGGATTATTAACCTAGAAAGGGTTTTTGTTCACATGATGCACATTGAAGCTAATCTATTGTCTTTTTAGGAATGAATTTTGTCGAATTTTCTTTTCACGTGTTTGTTGAGTAGTCAGTTAAATGGAACTAAAGTTAAAAAGAAAAAAAAAAAAAAAACATTTCCTTAGTAAATAAAATTATTATTCAAATTTGAGAAATTATCTATTTTCTCCCCCTAAAAGTCAAAAATTATACGTTATTCCATTAAATTTCAACTTTTAATTTCATACTCATTGATGATATATACATAACAAAATACTTTTGAACCAAATAAAACCAGGATTGCTTTAAGGGAAGTATACTCGGCCTTAGTTGTCTATATTCGAGAGCAGTGGGCTTTGTATTGTGGTTATATTCAGCTCTTTTTAAGTTTTTTTCCAAATCCGAAAGCCCAGCCCAAGGCATAAAACCTTGACCCATACTTTAATAATGGGCCTCTTCGCCTCGTTAAACGACTAAGCCGTTTGTTTGCAATGTTAACCATCTGTCGCTCATGTCGTTCGTTGATAAGCGGATGACTGCCGCTTAACATTCACAAACAGCAACATTCTGTTCTGTGTCCAATTAATGACTTGTCCTTCTGTTGAGATATGTCGTTGTTTCGTTCGTCCAATCACGTGTCGCTCGCTTTTTGTTTCTCTTAAAAGCGACAAGCATGTTTCAATGACCGAACGCCAACCACCAGACTCCATTCATTCATGCCCAGATATATCTAAAATCAAACGGCACCAGAAAATTGCATTATCCAGTTGGATTATGTCTCTGTCATCTCTCCAAAAGTAGTAGCAGTAGGTACTGGCTTGTCGCTGTTATCAAGTCATGTATTTATAAATTATAATGAAGTTGATAGACATTAGTTTAGGCAGCAGAAACGACAATCCATTTATTGTTAATCATGTGAAGAAGTGTATAACCAAAGGATTAGGCCGTTGCTTATCTTGTACTCTTATTTCTCAACTTCGAAGCTTAAGCAATAAGAGAGATCCACCATGCATGTTCACACCAAAATCGAACCAAATATGTTAAAATACCAAACCAAACCGGTTTACTTGGTTCACTTGGGTTAATCAAAACATGCTTAGCTCTAATGCTGGCTGGCTGGTTTTCTTGCAAAAATTAAACATCATTGGTGTATTTATAGTCTTACTATTTGGGAGGGTTTTGTGTTTTGCATTATCTTCATATGTGTTGATATGATTGGAGTAAGTTTTATTAGGTAATATTCTTAATAATATATATATATATATATTTTTTTTTTTTGCATATGTATCTTTATACTTAAGTTAAAGGTGGTATTCAGATAAAACCCTCGTAAACATTAATGATTTTATATTTTAAACTTCTTATCTGGCAGATAAAGTCTAATTAGTTTAATAAAAAGAATGTAAATGTTAAATATATATATATTTTTTAAGACCAATTATTGACAAAATTATATATAAAATGCATATAGTTGAATTAATACTAGTTCGGTATGAGTTTGGGTTTAACATTTTCCTTTTCCATTTCAACCCCATTTCTTTTGATTATTGTAAGGAAGAAAGACTAAAATGATTGCGGCGATCATTTAGGGGAATGGAATATCTAGCGAGACACATATCCATCGTACGTGCGTCCAAAGAAGGAATTAGACTTCTCAGTCTTGCAATCATTCTAATTTTGGACAAATTTTTTTTTTTTTTAAAAAAAAAAATAGCAAATTCCATGGATTTGTATGAGAATCTATTTTTTCCATTTTCTTTAATCTTTTAAAAATATGGCAATTATGAGGATTTGCATATTAATAAAAACCGAGTTTTTCAATTTTAAAAGTTTTAGGATAACTCAAAAAGAAACTTTTTATGTCAATTATACATTTTTAATTATTGACAAATTAAAGGTTATTTACAAGAAGAAGTTAAAAATAGTGAAACACATGTTAACTATAATAAAAAAAAATTCATTAAAAGGAAATTTGCTATTAATCATAGTAATTCTATTTTTCTTTAAAAAAAACAATCTTAGTAATTGCATTTGATTAGCCAATATATATTAATGTTATTAATTCATTTAACTTGGTAACTATAATCATGTAAAAAAACGAATGCATTGCATTGTCTATCGCCATCTACAGTGGATAATAGCATGTAATTATTTTTAAAGGGTATAAATTTTTTTTTAAAAAATGGTGATCTCATCTAGAAAAAATATAAAAATTGATAATATCATCTAGGAAAAAAATATATATAATGATAAAATTATAATGCAAAAATCTACAAATATATTATTCAAATTATAATATTTTTCATCTAAAAAAAGTTGCAATAATTAAAAATAATAATAAATAAAATCCGAAACGAAATAATATTTTGTGTTAGGAGGTAAATCCAACATCAAACCCAATAAATATTATGAATAATCAAATCTAATGACAGCCTATAGTCTTCTCTTTAGACCCAAAGATACGCTATTTATTAAAAAAATAAATAAAGGAAAATGGTCAGAAGAAAATCATTGCATGGCTGTAATGTTTATATTTTTGTTTTAACCAAAAGCAAACAATTTCTTTCGAAATTTTCAAATAGAAAGCAATTCAACAACCGAAATCAAAAACCAAACCCACTTACCTTCACCGCCTGTCACCTCGATCACCAACAATAACAACAACAACAGCAACTAATCAACCGTTTGGAGGAGGAGTGTATGAGTGAGTGAGTGAGTGAGTGTGAGAGGGACCTCTCCTCCGCCATTTTTTGTCAATTCTTCAAGCAAACTCTTCTATTCTCTCTCTTTCGCAGATCTCTTTTTCTTTGTGCTTGTTGTTTGGTCTTCTTACTAGTAATATTTATGACCATGTCCTTTGGATCACTACTCTCTGTCTATCTCGCTTGACCTCTCAATCTCTCTGGTGCTTCTATTTTTTTCCTTTTCCGCTTTTTTTGGTCGGTTGTTGATTTTGAGTTGATTTGTGGCGTTTGCTTCATTGATCTGACGCGGTTTCGTTTTCGATTGTGGCAGTTTTCTGGATCGGAATTCGGAGATATGGTGATATCGGGTCCAATTACGCCTGGACAGGTTCGGTTTTATCTAGCATTGCTTTGCAATTATTGTGTATCCTTTTGGTAATGCCAGTTACAATGTGGATCATTCTAGCTTCACTTAAGTATTGAGTGGATTTGCATAAATTTATTGAGGATGTTGTGTTTTAATTTGCTGGAATAATTAGAATAAGCTAGTGATTTTTTGTTCCTGAGGATTAGCAATAATGAGAAAGAGGAAAACTCGAACTAGTTAAATCAGATGGTAGTATCTGAAGTTCTAAGAATTTTTTGAACTAAAATTTGCATTTGAAATGTATTTGATAAGAAATTTTGTCATTCAGTAAGTTAGCTGCCCCAGGAACTTCTTGTAAGATTCCATCTGCTAGGGTTGGACTTCAATTTTTGCTGTTTCAGTAAATGCTGATAATAATCTGGTTCTCTAATACTGATTATTTAAATTTTGAGACCGGTAGTAGTTCCTTTAATAAGGATTATCGATTATGTTGGAGTGTCTTCTCAAAATTCGTTTCAAGAATCTACTACTTAGCTGTCAAAAGAAATTGCTAAGTTCTCTGCATTGTGTGAGGAAATAGAATTTTAAATGCTCAGCAGGTTTAGCTGTTGTATTTGCCTTTTAATTTGTTGTATACTCATCTATGTAAATTTCATTAGCATTGTGTATTTTCACTGTTGCTTCTTTTGCCAGGAAGTGATTTTTTCTCCCATACATTAGTAATTATAAGTGTTGTAAACTTATTGTTATTTTTCTTCCTTTTTCATTTTTTGATTTATTTTATCTCTTGTTTGTCTTTGCTTATTTTATTTTGCTCTAAGTATTATCACTGATAATCTCTAATGAAATCTTTTTTTTTTTTTCGTTTTTTATCATGTCCTAGGTGTCTTTTTTGCTTGGAATTATTCCAGTTTTTGTTGCATGGATATACACAGAGTTTTTATACTACAAGAAATCCTTATTGCCTTCTAAAGTGTAAGTTTATTCCCTTGGTGATTGAGAGCCATGTACTTCATGTATTGGGCTTCATTCTAATGGTATTGTCTGGCATTCTCTGGCTTGGGAACTGTAATGTGCAAATAATGGGAAGATTTTCCTTTTCCTTTTTGCATTTAACTTGTGAACAACCCATGTTCGTCCATCAAAATGAGAAGATATTGAATGAGGAAAACTATCACTGATCTGTCATTCTCTTGTTGAGTTAATGCAAAATTATACCTTCCCAATGCATCATGGTCTTAAATTTTGGAGTGTAATTTTATTTTGAGATTGATCACATTTTAGCTAATCATTCAGATGTTTTCCTTTCCTCTTCTTAAGTCGGTTAAGGTAGGGCTACCAGCAAGTATGCTAAGGTACCAAATAATGTCGTTGCAGTAAACTGGTCAATGACTATACCGAACTCTCACCCATCCATCCTTCCTTCTCCTGGGAATAAGATGAATTTCTGAGGACTGAAATTGTGCAAGAGAGCAGGTCATACTTCGGTATAAAGACAGCTATTATAATTTGTCATTGCAAAGGAGATAATCAAGGAAGATGTGCCTATTTCTCCCATGTGAAAATAACATGATGGAAAGAGACTGTATTTCCACTTCCTTATTTTCTGATGTTAAACTATCTGGATTGCAGCCATTCAGACAATAATCTGGTTGAGTTGGAAAAGGAGACAATCAAGGAAGATGATCGGGCTGTTTTACTTGAAGGAGGCCTCACAAAAACAACATCTGCAAAATTTCATAGCTCATCCATCAAAATGAACTTAATCAGGTTGCTCGTTACATCATGCGGTATTCTTATGGTGTTTTATTGTGAATATCCTACAATTCTTTCTTACCTCCTGCAATTTTTATTTTGTAGGTTTATGACTATGGAAGACTCTTTCTTGCTAGAAAACCGAGCAACTTTAAAAGCAATGTGAGTCTATATATTGTCAAAAGTGATGCTGGTCAATTGTAATTCTTAATACTATCTGAATTTCTCTGTCCCAATTATATAGGTCTGAGCTTGGGGCAATTCTCATATATTTCTACATATCTGACCGCACAAACTTGTTAGGAGACTCCAACAAGGTTCTTTCCTCTGTTCCTTGGCTTTGCAATGAAATGCTACTTTCTTGTATGATAGCACATGATGGCTTTTATTAGGGCTTCGGATTTCAATTCTTTTAAATGCTTCATGCATATAATTTTTCTGTTTAGCAATTCCTTCTGCTATTTGTTCGTGGCTGAATGGTTTTACACAGATAAAGGGATAAATTCATAGTCCACACTAGTCACTGTTCTTGGGTTTAAATGAGAGTGCACAAGTACAGTTCTTGAAAGTGACCTTTCTTATGCTATTTTAGGCTTCCAACTAAAATTTTCCGATGAAGAGTATCATACTCCTCATGATACCTTTGCAATGTACATTTTGTCTCCGTTTTGGTCATAATTTTATAATATTCAAGAAGTGGTTCTAAGCAACAATGTAGTATCCATAGGACCATAATACTACAGGCAAAGATGATAGACACCACTCTTCACTGGAATACACCCCCACTCCCTGCGCCCCCAAACTATAAAAAATGAATAAAGACATGATGTTTGAACTAAAGTTGGCTGCTTGTGCAGTGTTCTGGAAAGAATTATGTTTTTTCTGCTTAGCGGACTGTGATGCTGAGCTCATGGTTTATATGCATTCATAAGGATTTGACAGGTTTTATGATTTTCAGTACTGATCCTTTCGGGGTGTTCCTTGGACAGAACTACAATCGGGACCTTTTCCTCTTTCTCTATGTTCTTCTCATTATAGTGTCAGCGATGACTTCATTGAAGAAACATACTGATAAATCAGCATTCAGTGGAAAATCCATTAATTACCTTAACCGGCATCAAACTGAGGAGTGGAAAGGATGGATGCAGGCAAGTATTTCTTGTTAAGCTTTATAACCTAGACACCAAACTATGGTTTAGCTTACAGAAAATCAAAGTGGTTTTTGAATCACATGTTTCTCAGTTTTTTTTTTAAGAATTTGTAATATAGTGTTATTCTTTTTTTTTTTTCTTAGGATAATATAATTTTTCTCTGATTCTTAATTTTGTTGTTTGGACTTCAGAAAGACACATTGAATTTTTTTTTTTTTTTTTTGGTTTGTATTATTGTCTATTCTTCCAGTGAATACATCCCAATTCTAATGAGATGTTGCTAAAACTAATATAATTTTGGTTTGCCACCGCAATTCAATTTAGAATGCTGCTTGAAAAACATTGTCTGTGTTTATCAAGTCCTGTGTTTTAGTTGGATAGACATTGTTTTATATTGCTTTCTCCGTTTTTAAACAACATAGGGAATTCATTTTCTAAAGATATTCACATTGTTTCGGAGACGGAATTAACCCCTGTTTTGGTTCTTTTTTTCTGCATTGTTTTAACAGGTCCTATTCTTAATGTACCACTACTTTGCTGCAACAGAGATATACAATGCAATACGTGTCTTTATAGCTGCATATGTTTGGATGACTGGCTTTGGCAATTTCTCTTATTATTATGTTAGGAAGGACTTTAGCCTTGCACGTTTCACTCAGGTAATATTGAGTGACTTTTGTACCTTGTATTATTGCATAAGGATAAAAGATAACCCTTTTTTACTATGTATAATCCTTTCATGCAGATGATGTGGCGGCTCAATTTCTTCGTGGCATTTTGTTGTATCGTCCTTAATAATGATTATATGCTGTACTACATCTGCCCAATGCACACGCTTTTCACTTTAATGGTGTATGGGGCCCTTGGTATATTTAACAAGTATAATGAAAATAGCTCAGTGATGGCTGTGAAGATTCTTTCTTGCTTTCTTGTGGTTATCTTGATTTGGGAAATACCTGGAGTGTTTGACATTATCTGGAGCCCTTTTCGATTCTTATTAGGTCAGTATCTGGCATATCTTTTCTTTTTTCAATTCATAATTGTTTGATTGGCAAGTATATAGACACAGTATAAGTTTGCTTAGTCAACTTTGTATAATCACAGTGGATTTGGAAAAGTTCTTGATTATGATCTTCTGCTCTCTAGTTGGTTTGTTTTGCCTTTTGTTTGTTATTAACATATTTTATGGTTTTATTCAGCCTTTTGGCTCTTCTACCTGCAAACTTCATTTATTATTGGTTTTTTTTGCTGCCTTTTGAATTAGTATTGGTTTAATATGGCTATGACAATTAGTTTTCTAAAGATATTTGTAATTTATAAATAAATTTCTTTTGAGTTTGAATTGGATTGTTATTTCAAGATTTCAAATTGTGTGCTACTTTTGGCTTCTATATATGCGTAATAGTTATTTTCTGTGGCCAGGGTATACTGATCCTGCAAAGCCAGATCTTCCTCGAATGCATGAGTGGCATTTCAGATCTGGACTTGATCGCTATATTTGGATCATTGGAATGATTTATGCATATTACCACCCCACTGTAAGTACTTGAACACTTTTGGTATCTTGGGTTTTCTTTCTAACTCAACTTCTAAATCTTTTAAAATGTCCTTAAAAATTCAGGTGGAGAAATGGATGGAGAAATTGGAGGAATCAGAAACCAAGAGGAAACTCTCGGTAAAAGCAGGAATTGTTTCAGTTGCTTCATTGGTGAGCATGCAATTATGTGAACTTTGTTGTACCATTTGCGTCATTATCTCCTTTGTGCTTTCTGATTGTTGATTGATCTTATTTCTTTACTTTTACAAGGTTGGTTATTTGTGGTTTGAATATATTTACAAGCTGGACAAGGTTACATATAACAAATACCATCCCTACACATCGTGGATCCCTATCACGTATGTATCATGGATTATTTTTTTAGGTTGAGTGGGTGTTAATGACCATAGAGCTCTGTGGGTGGCTAGCAAAACTGATAATTCCGTGATATGATCTAATTGGTTTTGTGGCATCTTATTATCTTCTTATTGTGATTCCAGCGTTTACATTTGCTTGCGGAATTTCACTCATCAGCTTCGGAGTTTCTCTTTGACTCTCTTTGCGTATGTTATTTAACCCATATGATTATACATTTTATAGAGTGAAGAATTATCAAAATTTGATTGATTTAGATGTGAATTATTTTACTATCCAATTTCTATTTTTTCTAATTTGTTAATCTATTTTCACAGTTGGCTCGGCAAGATAACTTTGGAGACATATATTTCTCAGTTCCACATCTGGCTGAGGTTTGAACTGGTTCCTTTTTTTTCTTTCTTCTGCTCCTTTCTCCCTAGTTTCAAAGTCGGTCAGTACTCTATGCCGTTATAGTTTTAGAAGAATGATTCACAGTAGAATAGAGGCTCTTACGGCACATCTACAAACAGCTGATGAATTATGAAATGTGATTTTATTTGAACACAGATCAGTTGAATTTGGTTTCTATTATCTTTCCTATGAGGCAATCCTGAAATAGTTCAACAATTGCACAAGCTTATTTTATTTTTGGCCAAACCACTTTTTGGACTTGGATCAACTTCTTTTGACCATGTCGAAGTAGTCCTAGTGAATGTAATCAGAACAAGTAAATGGATCTGAAAAACAAAAAGAACACAGAGAGGCTGATAAGATAGAAAATTTTCAATACAGCAGCAATGCAATATTCTCAAGAAACATGCAAAATAGAAGGAATTCAGCTTGTTTATAAAAAATTGCAAAATTTTAACTTGCTTTTATGTATTGCAGATCGAATGTGCCAAATGGACAGCCTAAGTGGCTTCTTTCTATTATACCAGAATATCCCTTGCTGAATTTCATGCTCACAACTGCCATCTATGTCTTAGTAAGCATATGTTTTCCTTGACCATATAAAGTTTTACGAGTTAGCAGTGGTAGCTAATTTGTTTTTCTTTTTGATTGTGTCACTATCTCCAATTGGTTATGCAGGTATCTCTTCGGCTTTTTGAATTAACCAATACACTCAAGTCAGTTTTTATACCCACAAGAGATAATCGGCGGCTTTTCCATAATTTTGTTGCTGGGGCTTCCATTTCTCTATTTATATATTGTGTCTCACTCATTCTTCTTCAGATCCCTCATTCTTCTGTAAGCACATGACTGTCACTTTATAATTACTGTTGAGCTTGTGATAGATTTAGGATCTTGTTTAATCTAATGATTAGCATTTCGGAATTCAAAAATCTATTTGTTTACACAGGCCTGATAAATGAAGATTAGAAAGAGAATATGCATAGAGGTTTTTCAGTTGAACATACAAAGAAATACAGATGAAGTGAAATAAGCGAACATAGAAATGTTGCTTGGAGATCTAGCTGAAGATGATGAGTGTTTTCAACAAACTTAAGGGCGAAAATGCTCTCCGATGCCAGCCCGGTCTGAAGCTAGATGCTGGATTTGCCTTTGAAGATTGGGCAGCAGGCAAATGACAGGAAAGGGATTCTTTTTGTAATATTACATATCAATATATATTCTTTTGTTTTTCTATTTTTTTTTTTCCTTTTCATATTTTATGCCATTGATGAAGAAAGTAGGTTATTATAACCTAAATTTGTTGTTTGTTATCCATCGAATCCAAGATTCAATAGTAATGCAATTTTATTGTGAATATGTATGTTTAGACCGCTGGACTCTAGTCCTTTTGTGAACATACGTGTTAAATTGAGCTTTAAGCAATTTTATGTGGGATTCTGAAGGGGAAAGCTTTTCCCTAATCACGCATATTAAAGTGTACCATTCCCACATTTTATGGGTGGGGTTGGAATTTGAAGTACTCGTAGCAATCACAAAAATAATACTTACATAATGTTACATAGTATATTTTGAATATAAAATAAAATTTATTTATTTGCAAATTAATTTCAATAAAAAATTATTTGTAAATGAATAAATTTATGTTAAATATAAAAAATTTTATGAATACATTTAATAAAACTGATTTATATAAAACAAATGCTTAAATTTCTTTATTTTATACTAAAATTTATCCGTAGATAATAGTTGATTAATTCAATTATCTCTTCTCTTCGGCTTTAATTCTAATAACTAATGCGATACGGACAATAAAGTGTGGTAATGTAGAGAATGAAAAGTTTTGAATTTAAATCCTTTCGATTACAAGTCACCAATTTGGTGAGTTAAGGAAAGACTACATGAACCGGTAATGTTATTTGGATTCTCCTAATAAATTAAAAAAAAAAAAAAAAAAGTAATTGAGGCACTTGCCAAATTTCTGCTAAAAAAAAAAATAAAAAAATATATATATAAAAAAAAAGGAAAATGAAAGCAACAGAGGCCGGCAGTTTAAATTCAAGTCCAAACAAAACGAAACCGAAAACGCATAGTGAGGTTCATGAAAAGAGGCATGATTCCCTACTAAAAGACAAAACAATGCCAACATAGACTATTTTAACTGATAGAGATCATGATCTAAGAATTCTTGTTCTTTCATCATTTCATTTCCAAATTTTAATTTGTTAACTATCATTGTTAAATCAAAAAAAAGATGTCCCAAACGGAAGTAATTGAAGCGCACTGAACAGCAGCAAGAATTCCATTGGTGCAATTGTTTTTGCCCTTTGTTAGTATAAAAGTAGTCTACGTTTCTTACTCTCCCTCTGCCTCTGTCTCTCCTCCTCTCTGCTTAATTATATCTGAGTTTCAAATTCTCCAACTTTAATATGGGAGAAGCTCAAGAATTGCAACTTCAAATCATGGGTAAGCAAATTATATACGTATAATAGATCCTTCATTTCGTTTTTCTTCATTGATCAGTTAAATATTTATAGTCTCTGATTAAGTATTTGCCGTTGCACCAATTATGCCCTTTTCAGGCCAGGAAGCTGAGAAGACAACCCAGAAAGCTGAGGAAACAAATGACACGAACCAGCCAACCTTTCCGAAGAAGAAGTCTAAATGGTGGCTTGCCAGAATTTTTATCTACACATTTTTCCTTCTTGTTGGCCAAACAGTTGCTACAATTTTAGGAAGACTGTACTTTGATAGAGGTGGAAATAGCAAATGGATGGCAACATTTGTTCAAACTGCTGGTTTTCCTATTAACTTACTCTTTTACTTCTTTACACCTTTTAAAAATCTCAAACCAAGTAATAATATTATTATTATTCACACAAATTCAACTTCTAAATTAAAGCTTGTTTTGATTTATACCATGTTTGGTATATTTTTAGCAGCAAATTGTTTGCTATATTCACTTGGGCTTTTATACCTTCCTGTTTCAACTTTTTCTCTTATTTCTGCTTCTCAATTAGGGTTTAATGCTTTATTTTCCTTTTTCCTAAATTCCCAAAAATTTACTCCTTTTATCATAAATTCTGTATTTGTCCTCACCATTTCTTCCACCCTTCTTGTATTCCAAGATGACTCAACAGAATCAAAGAAAATCTCAAAAGGGGAATATGTAATTGGGTATATATGCACAGTTACTGCTTCTGCTGGGTATGCTTTAATGCTTTCTTCAACACAATTTTGTTTCAAGAAAGTGTTTAAGCAAGAAAATTTCAAGATTGTTTTGGATATGATATTTTACCCATCAATAGTTGCTACATTAGCAATTTTAGTGGGACTTTTTGCAAGTGGTGAATGGAAAGGATTAAAGAAAGACATGGAAGGTTTTGAATTAGGAAATGTATCATATCTAATGACTCTGATCTGGACAGCTATAAATTGGCAAGTTTTTAGTATTGGGTGTACAGGATTGATCTTTGAAGTTTCTTCACTCTTTTCCAATGTCATTAGCACTCTTGGATTGCCAATTGTTCCTGTTCTTGCTGTCTTCATTTTTCATGACAAAATGGATGGCTTGAAGGTTATTGCTATGGTTCTTGCTATGTGGGGATTTCTTTCATATATTTATCAGCATTATCTTGATGATTACAAGTCCAAGACAGGTGCAAGTATTTTGAATGATACTGTCAAAGAAGAGGTTTCTCAAGACTCTACTATTCAAAGAAAGTTAGTACAAGAATAAGTACAGGACATATATATACATGTATATTGCATACAAAATTTAGTTGTTTAATTATGCAAGCAAGATACTGATCTGCTTCCTTTCTAGATAAAGAAAGCAGGGAATTTTTTTTTTTTTTTTTCTTTCATCTCCAAAAATGGTTCAGTATCAAGTTATCTTATGCCTTTTCTTTTTGTTGCTTTTTTCTATTTATGTTTTGATCCCGAAAGATCTTATGTTGCAGCTTTAAAGGGGAAAAAAAGATAAATAAATAACTGTTTTTTTTAACTATAAGATTACAGGCAGAAAGTAGAAAGTAACAGTTTGTTGTTGATATTATTATTTTTATACTATACTACACAGATAGATTACTAAATATCATTTTTTTTAAATTGCCACGTGTCCTCAGGATATAAGTCCAGTTATAGTTTTGGGGCTTTCAAGAATTATATTCTTGACCTTATAAATATCATCCACTAAAGTCGAGTGTACCTTACTGCTTGAGTCGTCGGTGGTTGGCTAAATATCATTTTCTTTAAATATTCATGCTTAGGATCTAGTGGTGACATAAGTGTCTGAGACATCTTTCTGGCATCAAATTATGCCTAAATCAAAACTTGTTAATTAATTATATTTAACTGCAATTTCCAAATCTTGCACTAACATTAATTACTTAATTCTGAATCTTAATCATGAAATTGCAACGAACTTTTCTTTTCTCTTTCAATGTTGATTCAAGTCCAAATCAACTATAAAAAAAGGTTTATGGACTGCACATAAACCTTCTTCAAACAACGAAAAACGCTTTCGAGATGTGTACATAAATTATACTTACTTATATCGGAGTCATAGTTCTATCGATAGACCAAATCAATAAAAATAAGAATTTTTAAAAAATTATTTTTATTTTATCATTTTTTTGTCCCGGTGTATGATAACAATACTCTCATTTCAATAAAAATTTTTATTTTCGTTTATTTGATTGTATAAATAGAGATTATAGGCTAATTAGCAAATTTTCAACTCCATTATAGCAAAACAAATCATTATTGTTATCCTATTGAAGATATCAACGCACTGTCAGCATACTGCAATATTTTCTCTTATTGGGCAACATTAAATCAAGACGTTAACATTTATCTACCTAAAGATGCTCTTTTTTGAAAAAAAAAAAATATAAAGTTTTTATTAACTTAATTTCTTTGTAATGTGAATTTGAAGTATAGAGCTTATTTATAAACATTTGATTTAATTATATTTAATTTTATAAAATAAAATTTCATAGAAGTTGATGAATATTTCGATTCATAAAATTCCAAATCAACCCAATAATGCTGTGTGAATTTATTCATTACAAACAGGATCTAAAAGCTATATAAAAATATTAATGTCCGAGATCATAATTGCAAATTCATATTGAATATGACAGTGACCCTTTACCTAAAAAGCTAAAATGAGGTGTTCAAGACCCAAAAATTATATGTGATCATAGGTACGAGAAATTCGAATTTAAGTACTCTATTCCTCAAATTTAGTAAAGAAAAAAAAAATTATAGAAAAATATTTGCTTAGATTGAGTTACTACAAACACCACTCTCATATGAATACGAGATGCTCGAGTTCGACTCTTTAGCTTCCATTACTGGTAAAGACTATATGTAGTGCAGGGATATCAGAAAACATTCATTTTATCGCAGGGTTTGAAGAACTGTGCATATAAATGAGGGTAGGTTTGGCTAAAAGAAATTATTTAGAACCATTCTGTCATTTTCACAATATCATGATCTTATCTATTATTATTGCACCCATAACAGCTAAAAGATAACTCCACAATATGTTTAAATATTTTATTTGTTTACTTCATGTGATCACGTAGATATTTTTTTATTTATTATTTTAGTGATCATTTGGATTAAAATTCATAAAAATTCATATTTCATCATTAAATTAGAAAATAAAATCTAATTGAGAAATTTCATATTTCAAATGGGATTTATTTTTTTTATTTTTTTTATTTTTTTTACAATAGTTAAAAACTAGCTAGAGCAAGAATGTAATATAACTACATCAGCTAAATCATGATCAAAACTAGTAGAAAGGCCAGAAGACAGAGAATCATAAATCCAAACTCCCAAAACTAAGAAGAAGCAACTTGGCACAATATATATATATCTGTAGATTATTTAAATTTTATCACTTAAATTTCATTAATGTAAACAATAAATTAATTTTCCCCAGTAAAATGTTATTCTTTCAACTACTATATATATATGTAAAACTATTTTTTTTCCCCTCCATACGGTTGCTATCATTAAAGATTTAGACTTACGTAGAAAAACAAAGAAATTAGAAGAAATCGAGCTGCTGAGCTCAAGCCAGTCAGATCGGCCGCTTTGCTTCAAACTTAACTTTCAGCTTTATTTATCGAAGAAAATGAGACCAAATGCAAATGACCTCAATTTCAGCACAAAAATATATAAAAAAAGCAAAACAAGAACCAAAAAGGCAACTCTCTGAAGCACTTCCATTGGTGGAGATACAACGCAGAACAGTTGCATGAAATTGCTATCATCTAGAGAAGAAGGCAGTTAAACATTTCTGTCCTCTGAAACAGAAAGACCATACAAAGACTATGAACAGCACATGGATGAGTACTGAAATTAGAAAATTAAAAAAATAAAATAAAATAAACCCATCAAAAATCCAATAAATTTTGTGCATAGCTGCCCAATAAAGACAAGCAAGAGCTCTTATAACTCCTTAAAAAATGGTCCTTCACATGGACCTTGGAAGAAGGAAAATTAAACGTAAAATAATATAATATTTTATTCAATGCATTGCTGTATACATATTTATTTTTCTCATATTTTATGCCAATATATGAGATTGATAGCTTAGGTTTTGTATTCGTTAGCCATTCCTGCTATGAAAAAAAAGCTTACAAAAAGAGCTAATTATGAATTATAAACGAGATTAATCTCATATTTAAAAAAAATTGCGGAAATTTATGGAAAAATCAAAAGAATATTACAATTTAATATTATTTAACAAAAAAGGTTTACTACAATAGCGTAAAAGTTTCATAACAAACAGCGTTTAACCATCATGAAGAACTACGTTCACTAAATAAATGAACTTGATTCAATTATTAATGAGCCTAATTCTGAAAGGATTTGACTGAGACAGAAAAGTCCAGGTCTTCCCTTCCCTTCCCTTAATTTGTATTCAGTGCTTTGGTTAAAGATCATGAGTACGAGTTATGGAAACATTGTTTAAAGTTTAGAGGTTATATATATATATATATATAGTCATAGATTTCATGATTATGATATAAAACTAATCTCTTTTAAATTTATTATAGCCTGTCTTTGTAATTATTTTTGTATGGATGCAATTCAACCTCTTACAGGATTCTTAAAATCAAAATTATATTTGTCTATTTTGGCTTTAAATGAAATGGTCCCAAGTTCAATACATTCTAAATTGTCAGAATTAATTGTCTATGTATCTTTCATGCAATTCACTGCAATGCCAATTTTTCAACTCTGAACTATAATTTTAATCTTTTAACACCCTCAACTTTTATTTTAATTTATCAAATACTTCAAGTTATAAAATTATATACTCCGACGGTAATACTCTTGAAGCTTAAGGAAAACCACACACCTCAATTACCATATGGCTGCCACATTTTTTTTTTTTTTTTAAATTGTAGGAAGAAAGTATCTTGGAAAATTTCAACCAATTTATTGTATTGAAGTGACAGTCAACCAGCAATCAACCGTATGCAATTTCTCTTTGTCTGGAGGGAAAGGGTTAGCATTATTGTTGTCAACACCAGATTTTTAATTAAAATATGGCCTACCATCAAAATATATGGGTATGGATCCTCTATATTAAATACCAGTATTGCATGATACATAATTCTAATTTAACTATAAATACCTTTCTGGTCTATCTATGATCTATCCATATCTCTTCTCCATAGCCATAACTGGTTGATTTAATTGGAGGCCTGCCTAATTTGGTTGAAGATAATAAGTTTGATCTGCTTGGTGTTGATTGAACTTCTATGCTAATTAGGTAAATTGATGTTTCTTGCTTTTCTTTTTCTATTTTTTTGCTGATATCTTGTATTTTGTTTATTTGTGGTTTACTTGGGAAGTCTCAATTGTTAGAAACTAACTTTGTCTTTTGGGTTGTTACTGGCATTTTCCCTCTTCGCATTTGCAGCTACGCTATTTTAATAGGAAGAGCTTGCTTACCAAAAACACACACGCATATTTATATATAAACCTTCTAAGCTTCGTTGTTTTGGAACTTCTACACCTTTCTTGATATGGGAGAACCTCAAGAAGTGACAATGCAGATTATGGGTAAGTTTACACTTAACACTTCCTCTTTTTTTTTTTTTTTTTTTTTTTTTTTTTTTTTTTTTTGACTATTCAGTATAACTCGTTATGTTTCTGTTGAAAGACTAGTTAATTATAATTATACATTCAGTTATTGTTTTAACAATAAATGCATAGCATGTATTGAATAGTAAAATTTATGAACTTCTAGTAGCTGTGGCCAAGTTTATTTTGAAATAATGATAATTAATTAAGATGTTAAGTAGGTTTTTATAGTTAATCTGTTTAATGTTTGTTCTTATAACAGTTCAAGAAGCTAAAGAAGCAAACTCGGCTGATTCTGCGAGTATTACAAGCCGATCAGCAATGGAACAAAGAAGAAGGAATTACAATTGGTGGTTTAGAATATCAATATACATAATCTTTCTCCTCGTTGGCCAGTCAGTAGCTGTTCTCTTAGGAAGACTCTACTTTGTTAGAGGTGGAAAGAGTAAATGGATGGCAACATTAGTTCAACTTATTGGCTTCCCAATTCTCATTCCTTGCTATTTCTTTCTAAAACTCAAAATTCCAAGGGAAAATGATATAATAATTACAAAATCACCATCTTCGTTAACCCTAGCAGCAATCTATATATCGTTTGGTTTACTCATAGCAGTAGACTGCTTTCTGTATTCAATTGGGTTGCAGTATCTTCCTGTTTCTACCTACACTCTCATTTGTGCATCTCAATTAGCCTTCAATGCTTTTTTCTCATTTTTTCTGAATTCCCAGAAATTTACTCCATTTATAGTAAATTCTCTAGTCCTTTTAACAATCTCCTCTGTCCTGTTAGTGTTCAATAATGAGTCTGGAAACCCTACTGGAGTTTCCAAAGTGAAATATGCAATCGGTTTTGTCTGCACTGTTGCTGCTTCTGCTGGGTATGGATTGGTACTTTCATTAACACAGCTTTTTCTCAGGAAAGTTGCTAAAAAGCAAACATTCAAGGTAGTCATGAGCATGATAATCTATCCATCGGCAGTTGCAACTGTAGTGACATTGATTGGACTTTTTACTAGCGGAGAATGGAATGACTTGACAAGAGAAATGAATGGGTATCAGTTAGGAAAAATTTCTTATTTGATGAACTTAACTTGGACAGCTATAATTTGGCAAATTTTCACAATTGGATGTGTTGGGTTAATTTTTGAAGTATCTTCTTTATTTTCCAATTCCATAAGTGTTCTGGGCTTGCCTATTGTTCCAGTTCTATCTGTTTTTGTTTTCCATGACAAGATGGATGGTGTCAAAATAATTTCCATGGTTTTGGCTGTCTGGGGCTTTCTTTCTTATGTTTATCAGCACTATATCGACGATCAAAACTCCAAGGCTGGAAATGAAAGTATCGGTCAAGTTTCTAAAGCTTCCTTATTGCAGCTTGAAGAGTTAGCACTTAAGAGTACTTCTGCTAGAGTTTGAAGAATTTTATTAAATGAATTACAGGTAAAGAGTGGTATCCTGTTTTTCCTGTAATTTCCAGTGTAGAAGTTTACAAGTGGTAAGTAACTATAAAAAGAGTAGTAAAATATTATAGACTAGTAGATGGTTACATTTTGAATTTCCATTGAGCAGGTTATGAAATACGATTTTCTTGGATTGTCAGAAGATGATGTTTGTTTCCTGAGAAAGTGCATTTGTGATCTGATGACACCAAAGACGTGACCTCACTTTCAGTATAATTACAACACAATAAATAAAAAGAACAAATGAAGAAGAAGAAGAAGATAAAGAAACAGTTCTATTGGTGGAGACATACAGTCTCTTAGATCAGAATTCAGAACAGTTGCATTAAATTGCTATAATCCAGAAGGAAGTTAAACATTTCTGTTCCTTTATATAAAACAAAAATATCAAACAAAGACTATGGATAAGACCTAGATTACAAAATAAAAAATAAACTCATAAAAAATCCAATAAAATGAAAATCAGTGGCGTCATTTATTTTTGTATGGCTGCAAATAAAAACAAGCAGAAGCTCTTAAATATGGTCTCCCACATGGCCCACCCACATGTAAACTGTAAGTCTCCTTGAAGGAAAGGAAACTAAATGTTAAATAATAATATTTTCTAAAATTTAGAATATTTATTTATAATTAATTTAGATTTTCTAATTAAATTAGAAATAATCAAAACTTCAATTTAAAATTTATTCTGAATGTAATTAATAATTGATATTTGTGTTTAAAATTCAATTCTTGAATTGTCGGTATTTAATTTTTCAATTTTTTTCAGAAAAATACGTTGTACCAGCAATATTTAAGTATGGACCGTCCATATTGTATCTACCAGTCAGTTCATTTAAGCATAAATATCTTTCTCATCTATCTACCCATGTCTCTCCTCCGTACTCATAATTAATTCGAGGCGTTGATTGACATTATGTGATTTGGTTTCATGCTTTTCTTTTTAAAAATTATTCTTTTTTTTTTTTTTAACAAAGTGTATAATTAAAAATATTTTTATTTCATTAAAAAATTTTATTTTTATTAATTTAATTTATAAGTCCGCCTTCGCAATAAAAGTTAGCGGTAAATAAATACTTTTTTTATTTACTATTCAGTGTACGCTATATTTCTTTTAAAAGACTAATTAATTAATTATATATATAATATTTTTCATTTCAACCATAAAAGCATATATTGTTGAAGATTAATAACGTTGTAATAATACGATAATTATATAAATGAGATAATTATATAAATGAGAGTAGGGAAAAAATTTACTTAGATAAGGTCTATGGCCCCACTCATAAACCAACTAACGAAAATAAAATTTTTTTATTAAAATAAAAGTATTTCTGACCATGTATTGAAAAAAAAAAAAACAAAGTCAAAACAATTTTTAAAAAATTGTCAAAATAATTTTTAAAAAATTCTTAAAGTGATTGGTAGACGATGAGTGGAACGGCTGAACGGGTAAAGGAAAACCAAGATAACTGTTTTTGCAATTGTAAATGGTACCCTAAATATGGTAGTATTTCTTAAATGGGCTACTGGAACTAGAAGCTGCTCAAATAAAGGCCTAGTTTTTTTTAATAAGCCCATTAAATAGTATGCAAAGTCCATTGGGCCGATGGTTCTAAGGGAATGGCATGCATGGTTTTACGCGAGGGAAAACCTTTTCTTTCCTTCCCCAAGTCAAAAATATTTCCCTAGACCACGAACCAATAATGTGACTATGACAAATAATAATGCATTTTGGAAAACAAATTTCCAAAATATAATGCAATTTTAAAATTAATTGCAAGAATAATATTTGGGTTTAACAGTAATCATCAGTATGATTAGTGTTAAACCAAACATTATTTTGTAATTGCTTTTCCACTATGTTTGGTATAAATATATTTAAAAAGTAGAGTTCATTTATAATATAAATGAATTTTCATGTTTGGAATAACTTAAAAAGTTGAAATTCATTTGTTTTTATTTTTAAAATACCTTTAGTATAACAATTTCAAGAGGTTAGAACGATAAAGAATTTTGTCTTAAAACTTTGGTGTTATTTAAATTTGTGAAATTTATTTGAAACTTCTATCTTTTTTTGGTAGAATTTGGTTTAGTTATGTTTAAATACATAGAATTTATAGAATTTAATTCTTCTTTTTTTTCATACCAAATATAAAAATTTAGTTTTATAAATAAATTATAAAAAAAATTTTATGTAATTGATTTATTACAAGAGGATAAGATTGAATTGTTTTTGAGAATTTGCTTTCCAAGATGCATTGTATTGTCATAAATCTATAAGTAATTATACAATGAAGTGAAGCTGTAATATCATGAATTTGAATTAAAATATAGTTCTATTTTTATTTATAATCATGTATTCTATATTTTATAAATATTTTATTTTTATTAAATTGTCGGTTCAACTCATTTTAATAATATAATGCTTCAGTTTTGTTATATAATTGTTAGATTTTGTGGATATCTATTTAAGGAATAATTATAAATGTTGTAACGTTCAAACCACGTCACTATGTGTTGGAATGATAATCTAATAAAGATAAGATATTCATAAAAAATAGGACATGTGAAGTGAAATTAAAAATATAAATAGAAAGATAATGGAGTTATTTTTTTTTATTTAGTCAATATATATTTTATTTTCATTGAATTGCCACAACTTATGGTGATGACGTGGTATCATCATTTTACTGTATAATTAATCTTAAACGATGGAAAAAAATTATCCTCCAGTGAAAATTGCCACTACTTTTACCTCTTTTTTGAAAATAAGAGCGGACCATTTTCTAAAACCAAAAGTATTTGATTTGAAATTTTTTTTTAAATACTTTCTCCATTCTATTTATATCGGTTTACTTTCTTTTTTAATTTAGATCACTTTTTATTGTGAAAGAACAATAAATTTATTAATTCTCAAACATTTAATATAACTTGTTATCAACAGTTTTCCTATTTTATTTTATATTGAAAATTGAAAATACATTTAATATTAATACAAGGGTATAGGTAAATTTTAGCAATAGGAAAAATAGGTAGGTTAGAAAAAAATATTGGTAAATTTTAATAGGTAAATATTATTATTAGAAAAAATATAGGTAAATTTTAAAAATCATTAGTTACTTTTTATTTATTTATGTAAAAATAGAAACAAGTCTATCTTTGTGAGCTGAGAGAATAGTAAATAATTTTTATCCATAGCTATCTCTTCTCATAAATGTTTTCCCATAAATTGAATTTTAACTTTACAAAAGTTATTAGTCGAATTCAAATATTTATTATTATTTCAGCCACTCCGTAGAGATAAATAATAGGTATTTTTTGCTCCGATTAATTTACTAGTATCTTCTAATAATTATCAAAATTTTCCTTCACCTTTCACCTTCCAATATTCCTTGGTTCTCAAAAATTATATATATCTCAATCTAATTTTTACCGAGTTTTTTTACTTAGCATTTATGAGCTAAGTTGGGTGTATTGAGAACACTTTGATGACCCGAATTTAAGTATTTAGTTATGTTAAATTTTTCCCAAAAAGAATTTTGCTCACAAAAAAAAAAAAATAGTTTTTGAAATTTACATATTCAATCTTGTTACTACAATTTAAACTGATTGCAAGAATCTATCAAACTTTTACTGCTTCGTCCAATTTAAACTGATTGCAAATGGAACGTCGTTCGTTAGTAAGTTATTTCATCTAACATATTTCTAATTTAAATCATCTATTTTCCTAACTCTATGACCAAACAAGAAGTTATTTGACCTGAAACAATGATTTACCTTGCAGGATAATTCACATGTTTCTGTTGTGAACTGGTATGGCTAATCAAGCAATATCAATAACAGAGATTAAATTTTTTTTTTTTTTTTAAATTTATTAGGAAGTTCGATGAACCAAAATAACATAATACGCTACATGCGTTTATACAAACTGAGATTCTTTATTTATATGAAATATTAAACTTGAACAACAACAAATACTTCTATTTTAAAAGTTGGAGTTATAGTAATCTCCTCTTATTCCTTAAAAGATCAACCATAAACTTACTTAAAAGTACCTATGCTCATAACCATGTCCATGAAGGAAGGAGAAGGATTCTTTTTCACTTGCAATATCTGAGGCAAATAATGGATTATTAATCCTAAAAGAAACTGCACTGACACTCTTGCATAAATTACTATGAAGCTCTTCTAACTTTGCATGCATTTGTTGAAGCTCTTGGAGGTTAAGCTCATCAATGGGAGTATCCCACCAACCTTGCCTTGTCTTCCCCTTCACCATCATCTTCAACATGTTTCCTCTCTGTTTATCTGCTTCAAGCTGGCTAAGCACTTCGTTATGTTGAAGGTTCAGCTCGTTTATCCTCATTCTTCTATGAGCCTCCACAAGAGGATGCGTATTGTCGTTTGATGAAGATTTTCCAAGAAAACGACGTACTACAGATTCTAAAGATGGGTGGCCAAAAGAGAAAGGTTTGCCTGCTGGTGAAAAAACTAGCAAGGCAACCTCAGCACCGCAGAGCGTAACTAGTTCACTTGCCTTTTTGTAGATTCCAGATCTTCGCTTCGAGAAAGTGATTAGCCTGTCATCTTCATTTTCTATTCTCTTCATTGTTATTTTTTGTCTTCCTTTAGTTTGCTTAGCTTTTCCCGCCATTAATAAAAATAATCTAATTGTGTTTTCTATAATAAGGGTTTCTTTGCAACCAGTAAATGGCCTTGCAGTGTTATATAATACCTATATTAAATATATATGGAAATTAATTGTCTAGACCGAGTCCGTGATTCTATTTATGGACCAAACAAATGAAATTAAATATTTCTAAAAAATATTTTGATTTTATCCTTTTTTTTTAAGTATACGGACAAAAATACCCTCATTTTAATAAAAAATTCTTACTTTTATTAATTTAGTACATGTATGGAGCCATAAACCAAACGTAGGTAAGTATGTTTCTAAAATATTGTAAGGTAGGTTAAGATATTATTGTTCTATGTTTCCATAATTTGATATTTGGTAATAATATGTGTGTTTTGTATTACCAAAAAAAATAAATACGTGTTTCAATTTACATCTTAAATATGGAAAATATTCTTCTATACATACACAGTGGTACGCGGAGCCTACTCATACATCAAACAAATAACTAATTACTATTTAAATCAGCAATCTATAAAAATTGAAACTCATGTAAATTTTTTCCTTTTTTTTTTATTTTTTATTTAAAAAAAAAAGAAAAAACGTTTCTGCCTACCCATAAAATTTAAGAATTGAACGGATATCGTCTATCAATTTCTATTTTGAGCATTGCAAGTGGAAAATTACACATAACTTTTTATATTTGACAAATGCAATAAAATTAATTGCATATAATTGATTTTATGGTTCCAAATATAAAGGTTTATATCATAATTTTATATTTTATATACATTTTTAGTGAGCAAAGATTTAGTAAAAATAATAATTAAACATATTATATTCTCCATCAATAAATAAAATTAAAATCCTTAAAAATATATTATATTCTTATCATATTTAATATACACATTATTTAATATATAATATAATTTCTTAATATATTTAATAAAATTTAGATTTAAATAGAAATTTAACATAATCAATAAAAATAAATTACCTTTATTTTTTCAATCAATAAAATTAAAATTTTTAACGAAATGCATAAACTAGTCAAAAATGCTTTTATACATAAATAATATATACCTTATACATAAATAGAATTAAAGAAATACATTGCTATGTACCTTATACATAAATAGAATTAAGATTTTTAAATCAATCAAACTTACTTTTTAAGTAGAAAAACATAAATAGAATTGTATTTGGTTTGTAATATAAGTATGATTTCCGATCTTCTACTTATTTTAAATATACTATTTGATCACGAAGTAAAATACTATATTACATTAACAAATTAAAAAAAAAATTGTCAACACTATAATTTTTAATCAATCCCTTGCCTTTCTATATAATTAATGTATCTTTTTTGGTAATTGCAATAAATAAAATTACTTTTTAAGTGCTTATTAACCAAACATATAAGCTACATAAAAATAAATTTTAAATCATTTTACAAAACATTTTAAATAATTATTTTTAAATAGAGTTTAACTATTTAATATTTATTGTACAATCTTTACAAGGTAAAACTAGATGGAAAGATGCTTTTTTTTTCTTCTTTTTTTGCCTTGGTAATGAATGAAATACCATATTTCGTTTATTTTTTTTATATTGTACACACAATAATTTAAATTCTAACATTAATGTTGAATTTAATTTTTTGGAATATGAATATGCATTTGCTATACATATATATTAAGCTTTGTTTTGCATATTTAATAACGTATAAATTTTCAATTTGACGAGCAAATTTAATTTATATATGAATTATTCAAATTCCATAGTATATGTAGATTAATTATATTTTTTGTACTATATATATATATATATATATATATATATATATATATATATATAGGTAAATAAGAAGAAGAATGAACGTTACAAAATAATACCTCCATAATAAAAAGGGAAATGACAAACGCAAAGAATCATAGACGGGAAATAATAACGAACCCTTGATAGTTAAAAGCATACAAAAATTTTTGTAGCGATTTTTTTTAAGAGAAATCAAATATATATAAAATGGCAAAAAAATAATAAAATAACAATCTAATAAGCTTACTAATTGAATTATATCTATAATTTTTAATTGAGATGGCTTTGATAACAATCATAAATCAAACTGCTTATATAAAAATTGCAACATTATATTGTTTTTTGACTATGGGATTCTATAATATATTAAAAAACCAAATTACTTAATAAATAGAGTGGTTATATATATATATATATATATATATATATATATATACAAATATTAAATGATTCTAATATTCTAATTTGGATATTGACTTATTCGATCGGCCAATCGTCGGATATGTATGAAATACCATAAGGGTTGATTCCAGCATTGAATAGATCGGCGGATAAAAATATTTGTCTAATATAGATATTTAAATGCTCTACTATCCTAGAGTGGTTATATATATATATTAAATAATTCTAATATTTTAAGTTGGAAGTTAACTTATTCGCTCGATCGGCCAATTGTCAAGATATGTAAGAGATACCATAAGGGCTGATTCCAACATTGAATAAATCGGTGGATAAGAATATTTGTTCAATACAGTCATTAAACGCAGTATTATCCTGTAATTAAAAAAAAAAAAAAAAACGGTTCTTTCGTTTCCTTGGGTCACTGACCATTTGCTTGGAGTTTCGGGTTTAATATCGATATTTTAGCAACAAATCTAATAAATCTAAGTATAGTCCATGGTGTATTATTATTATTATTATTATTATTTTGAAAGGGAGTGTCTGCTAGTTGTTTATTTCAAGAATAGACTGGATTGACCTAGCTGCACTAACAGTAGATGATACATAGAGATAAGCAATGACAGATCTGCATTATAAATAGATAGGTCAATGATGGTTCCTTTTTTTCATAATTCTCTTTTGATACATATATATATATATATATATATATATATATATATATATATATATATTTTTCTTAATGGTTCCTCTCAAAATTTAGAATAAACTTTTTTTATTATACTTATTATATTGATCCGCCGCAATTGGGTAAGGGCAAAATAATATTTCAATACAGAAGATCTATTGTTCAAAATAAAAGATATAATGCATGCAATTAATTACATGCATAAATCTTTACAAAATTCCCATACCCTAAACATAAACAAAAACAAAAACATAAACATAAAAACATAAACATAAACAAAAACAAGAACAAAAAGAACAACAAAAAGAACAACAAAAACCAAAACAAAACAAAACAAAACAAAACAAAATGCATATTATTGTTTTTTTTTTTAAAAAAAAAAAAAACTAAAACGGTCGATGCCCATAATCATAGCCAGAAGGAAAAACTGGTGGATTGGGCTCATTAATGGGGACAAATGGATTTATCATGTTCGCTGAACTCGGATCAATGGGAGGTTGAGCCGAAGAGGAAGAAGACGAACATGAAGAAGCACCAATATTATTAGAATCAACCTTCTCTTTGAGTTTGCTGATTAAACTGATTCTAATGTCGTTAAACGCAGACTCCATTTGGATCATTTCTTTCACATTCAGCTCTTCAATAGGAGTATCCCACCACCCCATTTTTTCTATCCCGGTCGCTTTGTGTTTCAGGTTTTTCCCTTTATCTTTCACTACGTCCAGTTGTTGAAGCACATCATTATGATGATGGTTCAGCTCCTCTATCCTTATTTGGCGGTGAGCTTCGACAAGAGGATGAGTGCTATCGGGACTTATTAAAATTTCCTTACCAAGAAAGCGGTTAGTAACAGATTCTATAGAAGGATGAGCAAAAGAAAATGGCTTACCGGCCGGAGAAAACACAACAAAAGCTATTTCTGCACCAGTTAGGGTTACAAGTTCACAAGCTTTCTTGTAAATCCCTGACCTACGTTTAGAGAAAGTGATAAGCCTGTCATCTTCATTTTCAATCTTCTTCATCTCAATCTTTTGCCTACCTTTTGTTTTTTTGCCTCGATTGGAAGCCATGATATAGCTAAAAAAAACTCTTTATAACTAAAGAAAAATTATAGAAGAGATGAAGTATTTCTTGATATTTCTTGGGGTGGGATTTAGAGGTATATATACATGTAGGAGGAGAAGATGAGACAAGTGAATGGCGTATATTATGGTCATGAATTTATGTTTTAAGTTGTCTTGTTAGTTCTTTCCATATTATGCACTCTTAATTTATAACGAACAAAATACATTAGGTTGGCAACCCAAATTTGAGTTTGCATTTTTTTTTTTTTAATACATGGGAGGTCCAATCTTCTCCTTTGAATAACATTCACCACATTAGTGACAATCTTAATTTCGTAATGGATATGATTCGAACTCGAGACCGCTCACTCCCTACATCCTATAATCAAAATCGAGTTTATCCTTTTAATGTATGTATTCAATATTGCAAATTAAATACATTTTTCTCCTGTTTTCTTTTCTCCCATTTTCAACATAAATGTGGTGGAGATGCTTATCTTGTTTTGTGAACATTATTAGATATAATGTTTAATAATTTTAGGTCTTATATTATCTAAATAGCTCACAACCATATACTTTTGTATGCGATGAAGTAGCCCTCTTGATATTCAAAAGTAGCTCCAAAATATAAATGATTAATTTATTATCTATTTCATATACATTTCTTTTTACTAAATTTATGCACCGACATATATAAAAAAATAAAGCATTTAAATAAATCAAACGATTTCTAATGCATATTGACAACGGTTTTCGCAAGTGTACGAAATCGCAACAAGTAATATAGAGTAAGAAAGTATCGTATCCACAGGGATTGTTTATCAATTACCAAAATTATGTTAACCTATTATTATTTAGGTGATGATAAAAGGAATTCGCTGTAAAGTAAATAAAATTCAAAGTAAAAGAGATCAAACACAAAATTTAGGTGAAAAGAAATCAGAGGATTAAGCTACTAGGGAATTTGATTTCATTTAATTCTACCCAGCTTATTCTATTAGTTCATTAATCAAGTTTAATTGTTCAAGTAAGAGAAAACAACCCTAAGGTTACTAACAAGCTCTCCCGATTTATTGTTAGCTATTCTAATCCAATTTAATCACCTATCTTAATAGTGAAATTAAACATGAATCAGATCATTAGGTTTTATGGTTGTTTTATGAATTCACAACTTAATACTTTATTAACTTATGAAAGCCCCCCTTGAGTCAAACCATATAGTTTCCACATCAAGTTATTATTCTCAAGTAAATTATTACCTTGTTCATATCAATAACCCTTCTCCCGAATGTGGTTATTGAAATAATTCAATCCAGGGGAATTTTTCTGTCTGGAAGCCTTAAGCACAATAATAAGTTATAACAAGAACAAAGAAAAATAAATCTAATATTATAAGCTGGAATCGAATTAAATTACATCAAATCCCTAGTATAAAAGTTTAGCTAGACATAGTAATTAAATTAAGCTCAATCATACTTGAATCATTCATTATATTTAAAGACAATAATAAAGGAAGAAACAAGATGAAGAGTTTAGAATAAAAACTGTATCACAACTATGTTGATGGCTTCCTTAAATCTTAGCACAATTATTTGAAGCTTGAAATCTTTGAGAAGAAGAGAATTATGTAAAGTGTTGCACCAAAAACGACCTCCTTTACTATGAGAAGTTCCTCCCTTTATATAGAGATCCTGAAGGCAAGTCTGACTCCTTTTAGAAAAATAGAATCCTTATTTAGCACAAAATCCTTTATAGGAGATCATAACTGTTTAGGCTCTTGATTTCTTCTTGATTAGGACTCCTTTTTCTTCAAGAATAGGTCCAGGTCTTGTTTAGTGTGTTTAGGAAACTCCCTGAAGTCGGCCCATGTGAGAAAGGCTTATTTGCGTGTTAAATTCACGCTGGTTCCGCCTGGGCAGCACGGGCGTGCTTCATGGCACGAGCTGGGCGTGCTGTAATCTGGAGGTCTGGCTAGTGAAGCACGGGGCGTGCTAGGTAGCACGGGCTAGTGAAGTACTGAGGCACGGGCGTGCTACAGAGCACAGGCAGGGCGTGCTCTTCTCTGGAAGTCTGTCTAGAGTTGCCATGGGCGTGCTATGCTTGACACGCCCTGGTCCCATTGTAGCACGGCCGTGCCTTTTGACACACCCTGGCCGTGCTCTCTTCTGTCTCTTCTTTGGTTTACTTGGCTTCTAGCACGGGCGTGCCTTCCAGCACGGGCTGGGCGTGCTAGAAGCTGAGTGCCTTGCATTCTAAAGTTCTTTTCTGCGCCAAATTTCTGCAATTTTCTCTTAGATCAAGCGGATTAAAGACCAAGGAAGCTTTTAAACACAATTACACTAAAAGTGATTTAAAATTAAATTAAAGAAGTAAAAACTTACTAAAATTCTAATAAAAACTATATTAAAAACACTATAAAATTTACACTTATCACATATAGATCAGACTAATAAAAAAAATATTTATATTTTCTCTGCACAAATGCTTAAGCACCATATATTTCAAAAAGGGAAAAACACGGAGTATTAAAAATAAGAAAAACATAGATTGCATATACAAGGATTGTAAATTCAAACTTATTCAAACAATCTCACCATTACCATGGCCGCTTAATTATCTTTCTGATAAACTCAATAAATAGCATTTCTAAAATCTTATTCAATAATTAGAGGCAAAAGATATTATTAGACTGGCAAACAGCTCAACTGCCTTAAGAATTGCTATATGGTTGGGTTTCGTTCCACCTTTTTTATAACTGGAACCGGCAATTTGTGGTCTATTATTAATTAATATTACTGAATGGCCTATCACTTGACATTAATCTCTCAGTTAACATAAAACGTAATCATTTTGTGGTCTATTATTAGTTAATATCACTGAATGATCTGTCACCTGACAGTGATCTCTTAGTTAACGTAAAAACATGATTTGCCACCTGACATCAATATCTTAGTTAACATAAAACATGGCCATGTCATGATCCACTATTAGTTAACATCACTCAATTACCTGTCGCCTGACACTGATCTCTTAGTTAATGGAAACGTGATCAATGTTGTGGTCTGTTAGAGTTAATATCACTGAATGACTTATCACCTGACATTGATCTCTTAGTTAACGTAAAATGTGGTCATTTCTTGGACTATTATTAGTTAATATCACTGAATGACCTGTCACCCGACAGTAATATCTTAGTTAACATAAAAATATGACCTTTCACCTGGCATTGATCTTTTAGTTAATGTAAAACGTGGTCATATCGTAATCTACTATTAGTTAACATCACTCAATGACTTGTCACCTGACATTGATCTTTTAGTTAACGGAAAATGTGATCAATGTTGTCGTCTGTTATTAGCTAATATCACTAAATGACCTGTCACCTAACATTAATCTCTTAGTTAACGTAAGACGTGGTCATTTTGTGGACTATTATTAGTTAATATCACTGAATGACCTGTCACCCGACAGTAATATCTTAGTTAACATAAAAATATGACCTTTCACCTGACCTTGATCTTTTAGTTAATGTAAAACGTGGTCATATCGTAATCTACTATTAGTTAACATCACTCAATGACTTGTCACCTGACATTGATCTTTTAGTTAACGGAAAATGTGATCAATGTTGTCGTCTGTTATTAGCTAATATCATTGAATGACCTGTCACCTAACATTAATCTCTTAGTTAACGTAAAACGTGGTCATACCGTCTATTATTAGTTAATATCACTCAATGGCCTGTCACCTGACAATAATTTCTTAGTTAACGTAAAAACATGATTTATTTAGTATAGAATTGATTCAATCGAGCATCAAATTTAATAATGATATCAAATTCATATATTCACTTAGGACATTTTAGGATCCGATTGAGATATAAAATTAATCCATCATTAACCAATAATAGACGTCTTAAACGGTTGCTCTAAAAAATAATTCACTCCAAACACTAAGAAGAGCGTATTGAACAATTACTCTAAAAAATAATTGCAATTAAAATTCCTCGTCGATGTTTTATGATTTTTTAAAAGGAAATTGATGTTTTATGATTAATCCATCATTAAGGTCAACTCATGACACTATCAAATTTTCGTATTTTTTTTATAGACAAAATCAAACTAGAAATTTGATTAGGAGAATATTGTATACAGATATAGGATACATGCTAATATGTTTCTATATTTGTAGGTCTAATAATAAATCGCTTATACGAAAAATAAAAAAACACAATCTTAATTTGAAATATCTGATCGAATTGACTAAGAGCATAATATTTGCGTCATAGGCGATCGCTTGCTCTGTCTAGTAGCTATTCATGGCCACTGTTGGGTTCCTACAAGTCTGATTTGATCACCTTCAAATTTCTTCCTTGAATCAAAGAGGAAATATGCACATCTTTCTGCATAACTATCTAATAACAAAACACCCTAAATAAAATCACCATAATGATGACAATAAGAACTCAGAACTAGATTTGAGAATAAAATCACAAGATATGGACAACAATAAATCATAATATTTGGGCGACAATAATTCAGATCTATAATCAGATTTGAGGATTATTTGCAAAAAAAAAAAAAAAAAAAAAAAAAAAAAAAAAACAAATAAGGGAAAGGGGTGACCTCCAGTGAGAGCTCACGGACAGCCGCCGTGGAAGAAGAAGAAAGAGCTTTTAGGTTTTAGATTTTAGATTTTGGTCAATCCCAAATTCTCGTATTTAGCTTTGACAATCAACATCAAAATATGACAATAACTCAAAACTGGATCGATAACAAAATCACAAGATATGAACAACAATAAATTTCAATATTTTGGCAACAATAACTCATATCTGTATATATATCTAAGGATTATTTGCAAAAAATAAAAAAATAAACAAAAAAGGGAAAGGGGTGACCACCAATGAGAACTCACTGGCGATCGCCTGTGGAAGAAGAAAAGATAGCTTTTAGGTTTTAGATTTTGGTCAATCCCAAATTCTCGTATTTAGCTTTGATAATCAACATCAAAATATGACAATAACTCAGAACTGGGTCGATAACAAAATCACAAGATATGGACAATAATAAATCTCAATATTTTGGTGACAATAACTCAAATTCATATATATATATATATATATATATATATCTGAAGATTATTTGCAAAAAAAAAAATAGAAAAATGAATAAAAGAAAAGGGGTGACCACTGGTGAGAACTCACCGGCAGCCGCCCGTAGAACAAGAAAAGATTGCTTTTAGGTTTTAGATTTTGGATCAATCCCAAATTCTCTATTTAGCTTGACAATCAATGTCAAAATATGCATTAAGAGCTACTTAAATCACCACATGTCCATGAATGCTTTGTGCAAGAGCAAATAAAAAATATTACTCCCACGGTTACTAAATACTCATAATATTTGCAAATTTCACGTCCTTAAAAAAATTATTTAATTTATCTAAATTATAATAAATTATTAAGTGAATTAATTATATTACTCTAAATTTATTATTTAAATGAAAGTCATTCAATCATTGTTGATTATATAAAAGGGTAAAAATAGAAAATAATAATTTATTATTTATTAAATTCACCAATGTGATAAATATTCAGGAATATAATATTTTCTCAAATGTGATAATTAGTGTTGGGATACTGAGGGGATAATAAATTAAATCTATTTAATATTGTGGCATAATGTGTTAATATTGTTATTATATTAATAGAAGGTCTTTACTAATACAAATTCTTTTTTTTTTTTAGGGATAATACAATTACTTCTTGATAAATTAAGAAAATTTATACAAAATTATAAAAATAAATACATAAAAAATAAAAGGATATATAATACTTGGTATCAATTAAATTTGGTCGATATCGTAAATAAAAAATATTATAAACAAATACTATGTGTCAGTTTTTTCTCTCTTTTTTTTCATTTTTTTCACTACCAAAATAATTTTTTAAAAAAAGTCAAACACATTATACCTTAATAAATTAAAAACAATAAATTAAAAACAATAGACTCAAATTGTCGGCTAAACAAAAAAATAATATATATAAATATTGTTATTACAAATTAAATCAGTTTATTTTACTGAAATTATAAAAAATAACCTAAATGGAGAAAGATAAATGAATATGCTAATTATTTGATGCCTTTTACTTCCTTAATCTTTGTTACTGCCAAATAAAATTTGAATATAAAAAAAATTATAACATGGAAAAATATAATAAACTGAAATAGAATTAAATTTTCCTACTTATACAAATGCTACGTAAAAGAGAAATTTTTTTTAAAAAAAAAATATTATTACATTTTCATAAGCAAATGAGGGAGTAAAAACTTGGAAAAAAAAATCAATAGGAAAATAAATGGAGCTAAAACTGAAAATAAAAAATTTTTAGAAGATAGAAAAATTGATGATAGATTGTTATTTGCAAATAAGATGTATTATTGTGAAGTGAAACAGATAAAGAGTATTGTTGAGTTGAAATTTGATATAATAAATTTATTATAAGGTTATTAAAATTATTGAAAAAAGAAAGTGAAGAATTTTATTATTAATGCAGTGAATTTTTGTTGGAATTATTAATTTTTTAAAATAAAATTATTAATTATTTTAAATAACAAATTCAAAAAATATTATTCTTATTAATACTAGTATTCCTCCCTTACAATAAGTGTCATTTTTTTTCTTTTTTTTATTCCAAAATACATGTTGTTTTTATTAATTTCAATATTCCATTAATTTTTTTCCTAATCTACCCTTATATATTTAGTATTTCTACTCATAATATAATTGTCCCTCGATTACTCCCTGAGGGCAATATAAATATTTTATAAAATAATTTTTATAAAGTTTAGACTATTGATTGTGTTCATTAATCCATGTACCAAGCTAAAAAAAATTAAATCTCTTTCCAATTTGGAACATAAGGAAAGGTGGTTGTAACAAATTCGTGGCCCACTCCAAATAGTAGTAACTGAGAAAAGAAAATAAGGAAGAAAATTAATATCCAACAATTTACTAATTATAAATTATGGAAATTTCAATTTTATATTAGTCAAATGCATAAATATACTCGTATATCTTGAAGATAACGCGAGATTTTTATGTAAAGTATATAAATAAATTTATGTATTACGTCATTGCATATTTCATCATTAATTATTGTAAAAAGAGTAAGTTTGACCTCAGTTAAATTCATTTAATGGAATGGATTTTAGCACAAATCATGCCATTTTTATCATGAAATTGTTCGTTTTACAACAACTAATTTTAAATTTTAAAAATTAGATTTTGTCAATAATATCATTTCCAAATATAATAATCAACGAATTAATTTTTTTCTATTTTTAGTTTGTACACGTCATCCTTTCAACAGTAATAATTTTAAATTTTAAATCTACACTTTACAATTAAATTAGGATGCAGTTTACTTTCCTAATACAATCCAATTCCAACCGCTTGTTTGTTCAGCAAAATAAAATTTAATTAAATTAATTTCCAAATGTTGAACTTTAAAAAAAATTATATATATATATAATTAATACATGAGATTTCTGACTTGTTAGAAATAATTAATACTCAGAATCTCAAAATAATTACTTTTTCTTATGGCAAAGTGAAGTAGTACCAAAAATTAATTATTGACTAAATTATTAAAATGATTTTTTTATCCATTAAGTTCAAACCATCACGGCATCTTCAGTTGGATTACAATTTTTTTTTTCTTTTTTCCTTTTTAAATAAGACTACCAAAATTACTTCTTTTTAGGGCTGAAACTTTAATTAAAAATTCAAATATTAATCATTAAAATAAGAAAATTCTTACGTGACAATAATACTGAATTCCTTAATTACTAGTTAATTAGCATATTTAGGGCATAAATTTTGGCTTAGACAAGCAATTTGGGATAAGATTCAATTTAGCAAATCAACGGCTCATTTTCTTTCGAGGAAGGAAGTGAAAGTGATGCATCCTATGGCTACTAATTAATAAAAGGCTTTTCTAGAGTAATACTCATCAAGAAGAAAAATTATCAGTAACATGCAAACAATTTGTCTTCTTCGTTTCATCCCCTTAATTACAATTTTCTGAATTTTTTTTAATAATTTGAAGTGTTGGATTATAAGTTAGAAATGGTTTTTTCTTATTACAATTCAATGGAATAATTAAAATCTTTTTTCTTTTTTTTTTTAGCAAAATTTTAATAAATTCAAGAAAATTGCATTCGTAATACATAAATGTAGCAAAAGTGCATATAAGATTTGCGTATAAAGCCAGGTCTGAATCTCATATCTCATTATTTAAAGAAAATAAAAGTTTTTATAATTTTTTTTATTTTCGAGAAAAAAGAATAAAATTTTGAAATATATATAACTCCATATACATAATAGCAGACACATTTATTTTCCAAGAACTAAATACTAACACATTAATTCTTTGTTTACAATTTTTTTAATATTTCAAATATAATAATTGATAATGCAGTTATACCATAGAAAAAAAATACATAAACAATTATATAATCTTGAAAGGGTAACTTTGATAAAGAAAATAGAAAAATAAAAACCCAATTTAAAATATATTAAGCGTACATATAAACAAGAATAAAAGAATATGTTGTGACTATTAACATTTGTTTGTTCTAACAAGTTGACAGCTAAAATTACATTTGGCCTATGTTAATTCCTAAAACCATGTGACAAAATTAATAATAAACAAATTAACTTATGAGTACACTCCAAACAAACAATGTCCATTAACTGAGACAAGTTTGACTCTTAGGCACACTATTATTTTATCATAACAATAAAAAAAATATAATCACAAATTAATTTTATATCCAATATACCTAATAAAATTTTGTTTAATTGTTTAATATAAAAAATTACAAAATTATTTAACTTTCTTTTTAATATATAAAAAACACACTTTTTATTAAAATTAAAAGAGTAAATGAGACAAATGTCACATGATATTGAGCTCAATACAACTTATTTAAGTTCATTTAACAACCTTGTAAAGTCAAATTATCAAATTTAATTACTAAATGAGCCAAGTTTATTAGTTCACGAATAAACTTCCGAGCAATCTCAATAGTTAAACTTTCGTTAAAATAAAAGTATTTTAGTTTAAATTTTAAGTTTGAGTATATTCTTATCCACTCTATTTATTAAAATTATAATAAAATTGAGAAACCATACGAGTCGTATATTTCACCATTCTATTTTACTATTAAAATGAAAATTTAAAAGATGAACCCCCCAACGCTCTGCAAGATTAAAAGATCCACCTGACACACAAAATATTTAACATTAATTTCATTACGTAACAGATATTTGATCATTAATGTCAAAAAAAAAAAAAAGATATTTGATCATTTATTCATTTAATAATTTTTATTTAATTTAATTAAATTAAAAGTAAATATTTAAAAAATGTCTATTTATATAATGTGATGATAGGTCAAAAAAACAAGAAAGGTCAAAAAGGTATCACATGGAATCTCCTTTCTCAACGCCTGATGGCTGATGGCCACCCGCTTATATGTGAGTTTGTGACTTAGCTATTAGACAAAACACCCGTACCTTTTTTTTTTTTCCACAATCGTATCCATTCTGAATTACTACTTTACCCTCACTAATTTTATTTTATTACCATTCTCACCATTCCCGACGAATTTGTCAAAAATAATTTTTAAAAATAAAAATTTGCCCTTTGTATTTATATGATTAATTTAAATAATTGTTAATAAGAGATCCCGAAAATCCCTTCTCTCTGTGTCTCTGAAAGCAAAGGAGAATCCTAAGATGGGAAAAGCATAATTTCAGCAACAAACAGATCTTCCATGAAAGATACCTTCGTAAAGATTGAGTTTTCTGTCCGTACACTTCAAAAGTACAAAAACCCCACAAAAGCATTGTTTTAGTTCACCCTGCTCTCTCTCTATATCTCTCCTTGTTTCCGGAGAGGGAGGAAGTGCAAGAGACAGAGACAAAACACAAAGCTGAGAGATGTTGGAAATTAGAGAAGGGTCTTGTTGCTTTCCTAGAAAGGTGGTCGGTGTGAATGTCGGACTTGCTCTTGTTGATGGCATTATTGCGATTCTTGCATTTTCTCAGGTTTGTTTCTCTTTTTGAAAAGCTGTTTTTCTTTTTGCAATGGCTTTGTTTTCTTATTGTTTTGCTTAGTTCTTGAATATTTATTTTGCTTTGCTGATTGTTTAGGAGTGCTGACAGAGATATTTTTTATTTTTTGAAATAGACAAAGATGATAAATGTAGGTAAGGGTGTGTTTAAAGAAGACAATTTGAGAGTTGGAATTGAGTTTTCTTGTGTTACCTGGCTTTGCTTGAATTCATTGGAGTTCTGTACAATGTTGTTTGCTTTGTCTTTAATAATTATATGGAAAGGGAATTTGCTTTGTTGATGGATTGGTAATTAAGTTGTAATGTCGAGTGAAATTTAATGGACCTTTGATTGACTTCCATTAGAGGGTGATATTTTTATCATTTACTAATTAAAGCAAGAATAAGATGTCCTAATTGAAAATTTGTATGGTAACCGTAGTACTGTTTTTTAATTGAAATGACTGATTTTATGGTTGCTACCATATTTTTCAGCTAATGAGGATTCACTCAAGGAACTCAAGACTTGGCTGGACTCGACAAAAAGTATGTGAATCATCACTTTCTAATCCATCTCTAGATTTGTTTCCTTTTTGAGCTTAAGCTAATTGATTGGCTAGCTAGGTTAACCCCCTGTTGTTAGACTAGCCAGTTGAATTGGGGACTTGTCCTTGGTCCAGTCTGAGTGAGTTGTCCGACAACTTATGGCAGACACCAGGTGAATCCATTTGAATTGATTGTAAAACTTCTATTTAATAATCAATGCTACTAATGTTTGTTCTTATCAAATTATATAAAAGAATATTTTCTCTTTAAACTTCCTGCAGTTAGTGAGTCATTATTGGATTTTTGTATATTAAATGGTGACACATGCCTAACACACAGATTATGAAGATGGTATATTTGGTCATTCTACTTACTTTTTTCACATATCTGTGATTTTCTCATTATGAAAGTGAGGTGTAAATCAATTTCATTGAAATTTGTTAATCACATATCAATCTTTGTTATAGCAGTAAAAAGAGCAGAAAACTTTGGTTGCTGCTTCCTTTTTTGTTTCAACACAAAATGTTGCTCATTCCATCTGAAACTATGAATGATATAATTCCATTTCAAGTGAGACAGTGATGCCTAAATTATGCAAATAGAGAGAATGTGGACAATTGGCGTTCAATTTCTTGAGAGAGGGACTGGGGTGGAGGGGGAGCATCAATCTTGTAAAGCTGTTTCATTTTGATAGAGTTAACGGGGAAATTAATGCTTGTGTTTGATTATGAATTATTTTTCCTTTTAATTTTCATTTTTGGTATGATGGGATGATCTTAATAAATTATGTCAAATTGCAGGTGTTTCATCTATTGATTGGCTCATCAAATACTGGTAAGAACAACTATTTTTACCATGAAAGTGTCAGAGTCCTTTTCATGGTGCATTTGGTACTTATGGGAAGCCTGTGGCTATTCTATAACTAGTCAATCTATTTCTTAGCTTTATTTGTTAATTAATGTCTATATAATTATGATTAAAGAGGTAATGTCGAAGGGTCTAGTTTGAATAAGATTCAATGGGTTTGAGATTTTGTGGTAAATCAGTGAATTTTTGGTGGTTTGAGTTCTAAAAAGGTTGCTGGTTCTTAAAGTTGCAGAAAATGGAGATAGGATTTGTTTGAATGGTCTGATTGGTGAAGACATAATTAGGGAAAGTTTATGGGAATTGGGATTTATATTGGCATAAAGAACTGATGGTTCTGTAATTTGTATAGATGTGGCTCCAAATCGACTTCAGCTCACAAATACAACAATAAAGCAAGATATTCCTTTGATTTAATTGGAAATTTTCCAGTAAGAAAAAAAAAAAAAAGATTAACTTAATTGTACTGAAAGTGAAACTAGAACTAGAAGTCTTGGAAGTCTAAAATAGTATTAGTCATCAATGGCATTAATCGAGTGATCAAGATGAGTAAAGGAGATATGGCCATAGGCTGGCAAATTGGGAGAGTAAAGTTATGGGGTTGATGGTACATGAATTAGGTATGAGGGGTTACACCACTTTTCTTTGTTCCTATATATATATAATGGTATTGTTATTTGTATGCCGTGTATCCTAACTAGAAATGCGTAATTTATCAAAATTCTGAGAACTAATATTTTTGCAATACTGCAATTAATGTACATATTTCAGCTATAATTTAACCTGCACTTTGTTTGCTTGATCATGCCGGAACCTTTTTTTTGCCACCTATTAATAGCTATGTCATTATTATCTAGACCAAAATGAAGGAATAAATTTTTTTTTTTTTTTTTTTTGGGGGGGGGGGGGGAGGGGGACCCTTGATTATGACATAGTTACAACATGTTCTTCATTTCACTCAAACAGCTAACAGTGGTTTCTTTTTTTATTCCTTTATAACTCTTTTGGTATTACAATGTTTTTTGTAAGATTTCTGACACGCTTCAAATTAATTATAATGAACACCCAAAGGTCATTTCCTTTCATCTAGACGTTTTTATACAAACATACATCCACGAAAGTGTATGTACCATATATATGCATGTATATGTGCCTCTCGTTTCTTGTATTCTTGTTTCAAAATTAATTATTTAATTCTGACTTTGGCAGGTTACTTCATCTTTTTCCTTATCACTACTATTGCTATTTGTGAGAGGTGGCTATGCTGGTCATATTCTTGTGGCTTTATCTTCATGGGTATGTCATGCCTCTTGTTTCAAACACTAACTGGATTCCTATGTTGCCAGCTTAGTCAAAGTATTTGAAATTCTGTGAATTTGTTTTTTCAGCCTTACCAAAAATTCTGTCTTTTGCGGCATTTCTTCTACTTTTATCATTCTGGTACAATTTCTTCCTTGCTATTAATTTCTGTTCATATATCTGAGAGAATGAATAAAATTAGGGACAGAATATTTGTAGATGTTCCTTTGTGCTGTTGGTGCAATGTCCAGGCTGGTTTTAAAATCTATTTGGGTTTTCCATTCCTTATTTCTGAAATTATGAATGAAGAGGAGCATCTGTGAATTTCAGTTTGACAATATTCTATTAAATTTATCTTCTTTGTATGACCTTGTTTGGAGATCTTTGCATTGAATACGTGATTGAATTAATGAATAGGACTTCTGAGATAGATATTTTATGGTGAAGAATTATCTTCGTTTTGAGGGAGAGGGAGTTGAAATGAGCCTCCTATGTTAACTTTAACAGAAACAATAATTTGTTAGTCCAATCCTTTAAGTTTCAGTTCAAGATTTATAAGTAATTAATCAAGCTTCATGATGGTGATTTTCAATTTTATGTAATTCTGGGAACGTAGTGCTTTATTTATTTCTCTGTCTCACATCTCTGCTTCAAGTTTCAGAGTCCAACTTAAACAGTGATGCAATCAAGAGGGAGAATTGAGAAACAACTCCTAAATACAAACAATTGATCAAATTTCAAAAGAAAGTATATAACTGTTTTATCTGACTATTATATAGAATTAGTCTTTCATGTTCTTGTCTCGGGGTTTCAGGATCTAAGTGATTATCGTGGTGTACTAATGAATTTCTCAATGTTAAATTGCATCAATTGTATGGGGTTTTCTCTTATTGGTTTCTGCTTCATTTGATAAGAGTCCAACCAAGGATTCTAGAAAGTAGGGAACTCGAAACAAAGTTTTTGAGGTCTATATAATGATAGTGGAAACTGCGAAGAATTCCAAGTCACATGTAATGAGAAAAAGGTTTAGTTGTTGACTTATGTTCTGGCCCCCTTTTTGGTTGTGAAATACTGGAAATTGCAGAAAATTTGTATATATTAGCCTTTTAGCATTGGTATGAATCTGCATCAGAGCTGTAAAATTTGTAGCCTTAGTTTCTAGGTTTTTGAACAGGGTTACAAGGATTGTGATATTTGTAAGTGGAGGGGATTTATTCATGGGTACTTAATGTCACACATCTTCAATTAGGTATTTCTATTTCATCTAAAGTTTCTTAAACGGCAGTACATGATTGAATACTGTGGTATATAGAAATTGTACTTGATTTGAGACCATGAAGATCTGGTGTTCTTTCAATGTCTAAAAATCTTTAGTGGTTCTGAAACATTTGTTTCATAATTCAAGGTTTGTTCCTCTGCAGACTGCACTTGTGTTATATTTCCTCTAACTAATGCTACAGTTCTCAAAATTGGTATATCTTTCTTTCAGATAAAAATCCTATGTTCCCTTCATAAATTATGCTCTGAAATATTTCTCTGGTGATTTTTTTTTTTTTTAGGGCTGACCTTCGCCACCAAGCTGATGATGAAGATTATGAAGAGGAAGACTTTAGTTTTCATGAATCTTTGTTGGAAATGGCATTGGATGACCCAAGTTCAGCACATACAGATAGTCTAAGAGTATGTTTACCTTTCCGGTCACTCCAAGTTGGAAGCCGTCAAAAAATTGTGATATGGGTATGCGAATGATGAAAAGTTTTCTCTCATGTTTTCCTCATCTCATGCATAAGTATTAGGTTTATTTGATGAATACTCACAAAACTTTTAACTCTTTTCTCACCAGGTTACTGTCCTAGTATTTGGTTTGATGGTGGCATTTGCTGTTCTAATGTGGATAGGAATGGGAAGTACTTTTATTGATTTATCATCATTGGCCACGGTATGGACTTCAAAATTATAATGTCTCTTTTCTAATTATGGAAGCATACTTCTAGACCATTCCACTTTTTATTTGGTTGGCATTTGTTTTATTCCAGGTAAAAAATTTTATTTGAGCTAGATGCATAATCATCCTTCCAATTTATCCTTTAACTTTTCTGTTTTCGACCTGCTTCTGTTAGTTGCTAAAAGATAAGGAGAAAGAAAACAATGGCTTCTAACAGTTGTTACAGATTCTCTAATTACACACAGCTGCTGTTCCGTAGATATTCGTTCTGCAACTTCTCAAATTTCTTGTTTGACACATTTTTGCCACTTTGACTCCTGCAGTGCAGTTACCATGTTGCATTGAGAAGTTCTGATTTAATGGGAGCCATTGCACTCGATTTTAATCTTGTAATATGTTGTCGTAAATTTGTAGATAATACAACAATAACAAAAAATTAAGCCTTAATCCAAATTAATTGGAGCTGGTTGTATGAATCTTTTGTCTCTATTCTACTCTGGTCATAGCTAAATTTGCATTAATGTCAAGAGACAGAAGATCTTTTGTGACTACTTCCCTCCTTGTGATTCTAAGTTTAGCTCTTCCCCATTTAGCACCCTTCACCACCAATATATCACACTTACGAACCGGGGCACTTGAATGTCCGTGTAAGACATGATCAAACTATATCAGGCGTTCTTTTTTCATTTTATCTCTAACTTGTGCTATTTTGCACCTTCGTTGAATGTGGTTATTTCTGATCTTGTCCAGTCTTATGTAACCATATATCCATCTTAATATTTGGATCTCCGCAACATTCATCTTGTGAACATGTAGGCCACTTGGTGCCTAATATTCACTCTAGTATAACATTTCAGGTCTCACCAATGTCCTATAAGACTTGCCTTTGATTTTGTTAAATATCTTCCCATCATATAGTACACCTGTAGCACTCTTCCATTTCATCCATCGTATTTTAATTCAGTGGATTAATTCTTCATCTACTTTACCACCCTCATGAAAAATAGAACCTAAATATTTGAAATAAGTGCACTAAGGCACCTAGTAAATTCACGTGTATCTGGAAATTTAGGTTGAGAGAGAAAAGAAGACTAAGAACCATATGTTTCACATAAAACACCAAAAGTTTATCTCGTTTAATCAGTTGTATCTACTTATGGCAGAGCAGTTATTGGTCTCCTTCCTAATATTTGCTTTTGTACCAGTTACCCAATTATTAGGACATAATAGCTGATTGAAGACATTAATAAGTGTAATGAATAACTTAAAAGTAGGATACAAGTGTTAAAATCTGATAGCAAATGACAATTTTTTTATTATTATTTTACTGAATGACAAGTAATGGAGTATCATGTATGTGATGACTGTAATCTCATGCAGGTGTATGTAGATGTTTTTGCTATAGCATTTCTAGTATTGGGAGGAGCGTTAGCATGTTATGGTGAGCAGCTATCATTTTATACTCTTACATTTGGATCGGTTGCTCTGGAAATTATCTTCTTGCAAGCTAAAGGACCTTCTATACTATGAGTGGCAAATTTTTGCACAAAACCTGTAAACTTGAATTATAAGTTTGTGGTGACATAAGAAAGCTACTTGGACTGCAGAAAGCAGCAAATGATAACGAGCTGCAATGTCCCTTAAGTAGCAAATGTTGGAATCTGTTAACCTTTAGTGACTGTCTTTTGAAGCTGACTAATAAATGGAAAATCTACACTTAGTTATTAATTTCTAGATTTGGATTCTGAAGTATTACTTTTTTCCCCTGGAAAAAACGGTAGGTGGCACAAAGAGCCTGTTATCTTTGTTAGGACTCTACTTCAGATTCATGGGGGGCTAAACAGGAATGAGATGATTTTTAAACCAAATATGAATAATGTTGTTTCGAACTTCCCTAAGTGGCATGTAGTTAGTTGCTGGAAAGTATATTATACTGCACATTGGAAATTGGTTAATTGAAATGCTTTGTGGTTGAATCAGTGATCAGCCTTTTGGTTTAGTGTTTGGCAAGACAAATTGGTTTCTTGAGTATATGTAGTGTCAGAAATTTTATTGTACAGGCCAGTCTTCTTTGTTGTCATGTGATATCAAAATGCTCCTTTTCTTTTCCTTTGTTTTTTGTTTAGGATTGTTGATATGTTCAAAAATGAAAAGAGTTAGATCTGAGAGAGCTGCATCAGAAATGTGGAAGGTATTAAGTTCATAGCTCCTTTCTTCATTAAAGATGAATTCATCATTATAACGTCAATCAGTTTGTATTATTTGGCATATTGTATTTTTACTGAGGAGATTATGTTATGGATTTCTGAGATCAAGGTCCAGTTGCTACAAATTTCTGTGGCTTTCTTTTTTAATCAAAATAGTGCTGTGATGAATTATGAAAGGATGTTGCATGTGCAGGTTGCGGGTTTGGCTGTTGTCTCTGTTCTATGTTTCACTTCAAGTTCTTTAGTTGCTCTTTTTACTCAGATTCCAGTACGTACTTTTTGGTGGCCTCATATATTTTGTGCTTGCATTTCCAAGCACTAAATTTCTTAAATTTAACTGTGTAGTTGCGTTGCAGGTCCTCTATTACTGCCAGAAGCTTGATAACAATGGTCTCTACACTTGTCTTTTACTGATTTTATATTATTTTATAGGTACTGAGTGTAACTTTTCCTTTTAGATTTCAAAATGACTTGAGATACTAAGTTTAATCTTTTGGATTTTAGGAACTCATAAATTAGTAGTTGAAAGCCATGTGAAAATTCAATTAGCTACATTTGTTTCCCTCTGTCTTGGATTTGCTTTATGCTTTGTTATTAATGGATTTTTTTATTGATAGGGTTTTTCTTACTTGGGAGTCAGAATTTGATTCGCCAAAAATTTTTGCTTTCCCAGTTTGCATTGAAAATTGTAAATTGAGTGCAAATGTAATTATTCTATTTTTAGATGTTAATGCTTTAGGTCTTTTTTTATGATTTTGTTTATTTGCTTTTCTAGGTTCTTCAGTACCTTCAGCTTTTATACTATGGATCATGAGAGAATTACCAGCTGCCCCAGTGCCTAATGTACATGAGGAATCAAGTACAATTGCTTACATCGCTGATAGTTCAGTAGAACGTAATACTCAGAGTTGGACTACTGCAGCAAGCTTGCAGAATCAGGTCATTTTTCTTTGTTTATGTCTATATTCAATTTATATGGTTATAATCGTTTTATGAAATAAAATCCTCTGGAGGAAGATGACACCAAACTCTTGATGCAAAAGCACTATTTTGATAGCCAAATTTTGATCTCCACACAGTTTACATTTTTCACTAAATTAACACCCCATTCTTATTGACAAAATTATACTGAGATTAAGTTGATTGTTATTCATGGCTTGCTGCTGAAGGAAACTCATAGCCGATATAAGAAAGCCTTTTCCTCAAAACTGAAGTCAGAAACAACTGTTTTCGAATTTCGTAGGAGAGAAATTGCTTCTGATATCCTTCACAAACTTACAATCCATCTGCATAACATTTTTATGCTGTCAAATGTGTTTGTAAACATTCTTTTACTGGGATATATTTTTTTGCTCTCTCATTTAATTTGTCTGCTGCTGACCCAAACCTGGTTAATGCTTTTTAACAAAAACATCTTTTCTTATTTGTTGGAGGATGGTTATTCAGATGACTTGATACGACACAGATAAAGGATTGTGACTTCAGCTTTCTAAGTGCAGATATCAAGAGGCAGCCCTATATAATTGCATTACCGTGATTCGGCTATTCTGTATTTTCACGGCTAAACTTGAAGGATGCTGTAATTGCTCAACGATTATAACAAAGAAGACTTACTGATGAGAGAATCCTAAAGAAGCTGGCTAATTGCATCAATGACACCACACGGGGTACAGCTGTAAGGTTGTCTTCACAAAATTGGAGATTTAGAGTATGTATATAACGATGACAAATGCTAAAGAGGGGGAATTCACCCATCATTTTCCATTCACACACTCCATTGATACCTTGTTTAACATGAATACTTCTACCTGATTTTGAATCATCTGCTGATAGGAAGTTCTTTTTGTGACTTGCTCATTTCTCTGAGCTACATTTTTGTGAAAGTATTTTGAGTAATAGTTAAGCAACAATATGTTGTTTGTCATGGATGTTGAACAGAGCTGCAATTAGCAACTCATCAATCGATAAGAGCTCAATTAAAATACTAATTTAACAAATTGATGGTCTAGAAATATCAACATGTCATAACAAGCAATTCTTGTGCTGTTCTTACTACAAACCTAAAGAATTGTAAGTTACTAACTTGATGAAAAGCAACAACTAACAATTAATGCAAAGGTTTAACGCCTAAATGCTTCTTAAAATAAAACTGTTGCATGAGAACAACAATAGTCAACAATTGCTCTCGTTGATGTCTCTCTTGAAGTGTCTTACTGCTTGGTTCTCTTCTGGATTAGCAAAGCACCAAAACTTCTACCAAATATGACCTTCTGACCAACATCCAAACCTGAACCGAGTCCAAAGGTCTTTCAGACGACGAGATATTAGAAGGCATTACTTTAACATCGAAGTCAACTTTCACCAGCAAATATTAGAAGAGGATAAATAATAATAAAATCCTTGCTAATTTAACCCAAGACAAGGGAGCAGGATAGCGGGAAGCCCACAGTGGGTGTTGCTACTTCAATAATATTTACATAAACACATGTTGCATAAAGCCAAGGGAGCAGCATACAAGACTTGATTCCATATTTTGGCAGAATAGAGATATCAGCCAGAAAGCCATTCATTCGATAAGATTCAAAAGCAAGAGTTACTATGCAGTCCTACTGTGCTGTGCCTTATTCATTTCCAAACTTGATTTCAGCTACTCTATGACTGCTGACTAAGACAACCTCAATAATGTTCCATCAATAACAATAGTAGTAGTAGTAGCTTCACATGATGAAAAAAGGATATAGAAAAGAATTGACAATCAGAAGCCTGCAATTTGATATATCAAAAGCATGTGTTTAAAATGTTTACCTTAAAAAGAACATGCCTTTATATTGCTCTTTCTCCCAATGGTCCAATATCTTTTGGTGGCCACACCTATAAAAAAAATTAGTGAGGGCAAACAATTTATAGAACCATCAAGAGTTGTAAAATTAGTGAAGGCAAACAATTTATGGAACCTTCTGCGAAACTAATACGAAACTATCTGAACATAAATCAATGCAGACTATCTCAATAATTAAATTTAATGTTAGATGTCTTAGACCTTCAATGGTTTAATCTGCCACTACAAAGCCCATATTTCATACATTATTATCTCACTTTATACCTTCTTGAATAATTACACTCTAAGAAATGCCAGAAAAGTCATCGGTCAAAATATTTCCAAACATAATTCAACTTAAGTGCTAATATTGCCAACTATGCAGCCATAAAAGTGTCATATTTGACAGAATTCTTTGCCATTTTCAATCTAAATGCCAAAACTTTTCTCTATGCAAATAACTAAAACTTGATATTAAAATTGAGCTCAAGAAGAAACTAGATTTACCCTACAGAATACTTTTGCCTGAAGAAGGCCATAAGGAACCGCTCCAAACACTCTTGAATCTGTCGAATCATATTTATTATCTCCTTCTACCCAAACATGCCCCTTTGGAACCTAAATATATAAAGAGAGCAATGAAATGAACAAATGTCAAAAAAAAAAAAAAAAAGCAGAATTTTTTGAAGCAACAGAAGGATAATCTCTAGCATGGTATTGAGCAAACATAGCATCTAGCAGACCATCAAAAGAAAACAAATGCAATCATATCAAAAAGTAACCAAATGAAGCACAATCTCCACCACCCATAAAATGAATAATCACAATAATGATAAAAAAAAAAAAAAAAAAGATCACTAACTAAAGCCAAATATTAGCAAAGTAAAGCACAATCAGTCAACACATCGCGTAAAAAGTCCCAAAATAATGAAAAGCAAAATATTAAACAATAGAAAATATGAAAGCAGAGCTGCTAAAACTTATAAAAGAAAATAATACTCAAATAAACAGAATTTATAACAAGTACCACAACAGTTTTGGTTTCATCACTGTTCGCAGGGTCAACAATGTATGAGATTCGATCGCCTTCCATGCCAATCACGCGTTTGGTGACAACCCTTTTAGGTTTTATAGGGGACTCTACGAGAACAATATCACCATGCCCCACCTTGCCAATCCGGGGAGAGATTCTTTCGGCAAGGACCAGGTCACCTGTGAGATTCAGGGTAGGGAGCATGCTGGGTCCATAGGTCTGCAATGCAAGCGATTATAATTTGCACAAACTATTCTGTTGGAATTTAGTGATATGTGTAAATTTATTTAGAAATACTAACCAGAGCAACAGTGCATATATAGGTGTTGGTGATGTGAAGGCAGCAGAAGAATTTGCCAAGCAACACTGATACATCCAGTGCTTCCTTGGCAAAGCTCTTCCATAGCTGTAGATTTCTCAGACTCATAGTTGCTCTGTCTCGGTGACTGCCACTAGCTCTCTACCTGTAATAGTTTTTGGGGTAAATAACTATTTAGATCCTCAGGATTGGCAATAGGTCAGGTACTAAAACCCATCAAAAATTAAATTTGCATTATCTGAACCCATTCAAAATCCAACTAGTATTGCAAGAATGCTACCCGAATCCAAACCCGTAAAAGACTATAAAATTCAGACTAAATCCATACAACACACAAACAAAACAAAATTACACAATCAAAATCCTTTAGAACACAACAATACTAAAGTAGAATAAATCATATAACATATATAATAAATATATACACAAGCTTGGAATAGAATCACAATTTTTTTTATATATATAACCTTAGTAAAGTAATATCCAACACAAAACAATAATTTCATTTCCTAAACAATTACAACAAAAGCAAACAGATTCCAAACAAATTGTTTGATTTGAAATAATTTCCTAAACAGATAAACAGCAGCAAACAGATTAAAGCAACAACAAAAAGAAATTTTGATACCAAATAAATTTCCTACGGGATGCTCATGCAAAGGGTCCCGCTTTTTTGTTATGAAAAATATTTTGGAGACTCAGTTTCCAGCTTCCATAATGTAAATTATGAATTAACGAAATTTAGTTCAAAAGAGTTTAGCGACTCTTACACTGTAGTATTTTTTCTTCACAGTTCTTAATTTCTATGCTTGTATTCAAGTTGAATATAAAAGCAAGCATGAAACAACTCTAACGGAAAAAAAAAAAATGACAACCAAAATAAAGAAAAATCAAAATTGCACATACTGATCAAGGAACTAGAAACAAAGATTATACTTTTGGACCTGAAAGTGCCTTCAAATTTAGGCAACCAGAAGTTTTTAATCATGCATACCTTCAAAGTACGTTCACAGGGAAGCGAAAAAAAAGTAATAACATCAAAATATCCAAACGAAATGAAGAAAATATAAGGGATAACAGAAATTTTTTTTTTTTTTAAAAAAAAAAAGGAAAGTGGAAAAGAAAAAAGAAAAAGAGGACAACGTTACCAGTACCAGTACAGTATGAGCTGCACCAGGTGCCGCCGACCATGAGCAGCCTAATAAAGAGAGAGGAAAATTGAATGTGATGAACTTGAGTTTCTTGGGAATTAGTGTTTCAATAGCTTGAGCTTGAGTTTGGATTGGACAAAAGCGAGAAGAAGAATGCAGCGATTAGAAATCGAAGAATAATCTTCGGAAGACCAAAAAACCAACCGCCCTTCCTCCGTTATCAAAACGATGTAGTTTTGATATAGATCTTATTTTCCTCATGACCGTAGAGGAATAATATTACATGTTCAGTAGCTAAAATGGTTTAACAATTGTGATAGCTTGTAAGCGTAATTTAGGTAAATATAAATTAAAATAATTGCAATCACCTCTTAACATACCAAATCGCCAATGTGTCTATTTTTAAGCTTTTAGAGCACATTTTTTCAAATAGCTATTGAATATTCGTTATTTGATACACATAACGCTTACAATGCTGGAAATTTACAAGCAAAATACATTTTGATCATCAACTACAATATAAATTTATAATCTTTGGGGCTGTGCATGGTTCGGTTAGTATGTGAATTATATAATTTCAATCTCATCTTAAACCATCGAGATATAAAAAATTGAGTTTTAATCTCATTCAATAGGTATGTAATTCCGTCTCATTCTATCTTATTTTCTGGAAAATAACGAAACAAAATAAGAATTTAAGTTTATGGAATATGATAGAATTAGTGAAATAGGAAATCAATTTCTGGTTGTCTTACTAAATTATTTTTTCGCCAAAAAAATAAAATTATTATACTTATCAATTACAATCAAACAAAATTCATTTATACAAATTCGAGTTAAAAAAAAAGGAATAAACTAAATAATTAATTCAATCGTTGATGATCTACTGTTGAATTCAACATAGAAGTTTTTTTAGTGGTTACTTTCCTATTAATAAGAGCATTAAATGTAATAAGACAAAATAATTGAAAAACTATATACAATTTAGCTTGACATGTATAATATAAATTTTGACTCATTATTATATCATTTAAATTTGATAATTACTTATTTAATCATAAATATTATCTGAAAAATAAATAATGATAATATTAAGTATAACCAATAATCAAATATAGAGAGATTTACTTGTATGGAGGAAAAATCTATATTGAAAAATATGTTTAATTAATTTATTCATTTTATCTTTAAAAAATACATATTATGTTTTTCATATTATTGTGTTTTAACAAGTAATCGGTGTCATAAAAAAAGTAAAAATAAATAAAATGATTTTTATGGACATAATTTGAAATTCATAAAAACAGATGTCCAGAATTTTAAAGAAAAAATGGAATGTGAATATCCAATTTTTGGGATTGGACAAGATGGAAAAAAACTTGAATCGATACGGGTTGATTTTAATCAAATAATCGATCCCGTTATGGGACGAGAATATTAAATTAATATCGAATTTTTTTCGGGACGACACAATATATATAAGTTTATGTTTTGAAATTTGGTGAAATAAGTAAAATTAATACATAAATATTTTGTAAATAATTTATGATATATATAAAGTAGGAATGAGTGTGCGATATTATGATTGTTAAAAATATCTCTACTATGTTTATAAATTGATAAAAATACCACTAAAGATTTTAATTATATTGGTTAAAAATAAAGATAAATTTATTTTGATTAGCCATATTATTTTCCTATTTAAATTTAAATTTTATTGGATAAAATAAAAAATTATATTATTTACTATATAAGCTATGTATTAAATACAGTAAAAATATAATATATTTAAATATTTTAATTTTATTGATCGAAAAAATAAAAATAATCTACTTTTGATTTGTTATTTTTATTTTCTATATAAATCTAATTTCTATTGGATAAACTAAAAAATTATATTATATACTAAATATATATATATATATATTAAATATGATAGAAATAATATCTTTCAAGAATTTAATTTTTTATTGGTTAAAAATTATTTTAATTGATTATATTATACTGTATACCTTATGTATTATTTATGGTAAGAATATATCTATTTAATTATTATTTTTCATAAATTTTTAATTTGATTGGTTATAATTATTTCCTATAAATAACTTATCTATAAAGAATAATTGTAATTTATTATTTTTTATTAAGAAATATATTATAAGAGTTACTATTGGAAAAAAAATAGAAAATAAAACTTGTTAGAAACAAATATATATATATATATATATATATATATATATATATATATATATATATATATATATATATAATTATAAAAAATAGGAATATAGAAACAAAAACAGAATCGTACCAAAGAATGCAATTGCATTATAAGGTTGCAATTGCATGTTATAACATGTTCTATTAGAAACCATATAATACATTAAAAGAATTTTTTTTTCTCAAAAAAAGCAACCTTAAAATTAATTATATACTCGTAAATTTTAGCAAAAAGTAAAAGAAAAAAGAAAAATCAAATTAAATGATACTCTAAAATAATGATTAACAAATTAATTATTTTAAAATAATTATATTATAATTATGTTCTTTTCTTAAAAAGCCATTTAATTCTTGAATTTTTTATTATTTTGTAAATTTTTTTTTCTGTTTTGTGAACGCTTTTAGATATTTAGAATTATCAAATGTTGATAATATTATAATTTATAATAAAAAAATTAATAAAAAATTATATATAAGTTAATAAAAATTATTATATATATAAATTAAATTACAAAAAATTAATGAGTGCAATTCTTAAAAAAAATTAATAAGTACAAATAATGTGTAACACAAATTTAAAAAAACTAATCTGAAATAGAAGTACATGTATTAAAATATCTAATGAAAATGCGTACAATTCCTATCCAATGAAACAATCTTTATATTTTATGTATAATTCTGCTTTATGTTTAATTTTAAGAATTTCTACTCGTTTAAAATAAAATAAATTACTTTTTTATTAGAATATCAATGAAATAATTTATTCAAATTTCTATAATTATCCGTTTAGAGCAAAAATTCCAGAGATTGTTTTAGTGTGTATATATATATTTTTCAATTTCACGAATAATATTATTGGATAATTTGTTTCTACTTTTAAAGCAAAGACAACAAAAGACTAACAGTTTTTCTTTTCCAGAACGATATTAGCATACATAAATATGTGGAAGATCTTCAAATTTCATTTTTTCTTTACATGGAAAAGACTTCAAAAGATTAATTTAAGCAGATATTCAAATTGAAGAAAAAATCCATAAATGCATGAATTAGTGCAGATTATTTTTATATATATATATAAAGTAGGGAACACAGCAGAGGATACATTTTAAGATGAATGGATATAAGACAATCCTTCGAATAAAACAGGTAAGATCAATGCATAAATCGAAAAAAAAAATCCATGCATAAATGCATGAATGTAGTAGAGATTTATATTTTCTTTTTTTAGATAATGCAGGAAATATTGTGCAGGACAAATTTTAAAATGAGTCAGCACAAGAGAATAGTTATAGATGAGACAAATAAAATAGTAATAATTTAAAAAAAAAAAAATTTTTTTTGACTAGTTTTATATATGGATAGTCAATTCACGGGTGTAGTCAAATCTTATTTAAGATCAAATTAGTAAAAATTAACAATTTCTATATATTATTTAAGCGTGAAAATGAAATAGATATAAATCTTTAAAAACAAAAAAGGAAAATAGAAAACCTGCGAGAAATTCTTTATAAATAACCAGAGCCAGGCTTTGAACTACGATCACCCATTCTTTAACCAAAACTCTTCTTTGAAAAAAGCCATGGACAAAAGCTTAAGTTCCCTTCTCATCATTCATCTGATTTCTATTGCTTTGTTTGCCATTTCTACTACAGCTAGAAAAGGACAGCAAATGCCATCTTCATACTTTACATCAGATGCCACCCCTGCAGGTTCTAACTTCACTTACGTATGTGACCCTTCCAGGTATACTGCCCTTAAATTGAACGTGTCAGATTTTGTCTTCTGTGACAAGTCCCTTCCCTACGTTGTTAGGGCTAAGGACTTAGTAAACCGTATGACATTACAAGAAAAGGTGCAACAGCTTGGAGATCTTGCTTATGGTGTTCCAAGGTTGGGGTTACCTAAATACGAATGGTGGTCTGAAGCCTTACATGGTGTGTCCAATCTGGGCCCAGGAACATTCTTTGATGATCTTGTTCCTGGTGCAACTAGCTTCCCAACAGTAATACTCACAACAGCTTCTTTTAATGAATCTCTATGGAGAACTATTGGTCAGGTACTGCGTTTATTACTTGTTAATTTCTTGTATTATGAGTCAGTTAGTTGTTAATATAAATATAGATATCTGATATAACTAATGCAGGCTGTTTCGACCGAAGCAAGGGCAATGTACAACTTAGGTCGAGCTGGATTAACTTTTTGGAGTCCAACTATTAATGTAGCTAGGGATCCTCGATGGGGAAGAATCACTGAAACACCTGGAGAAGATCCTTTCATTGTAGGTAGATATGCTTCTAATTATGTAAGAGGCTTACAAGACGTTGAGGGAACTGAAAATTATCCAGATTTAAACTCTAGACCTCTTAAAGTTTCCTCATGTTGCAAGCACTTTGCTGCCTATGATCTTGACAATTGGCAAGGAATTGAACGCTACAGCTTTAATGCTATAGTAATTTCCAGAATAACCCTTGTTTCCAAAATTTATATTAATCATCTTAATTTTCAATATGAATAAGAATTAATAATTTTTTACTTAACGTAGGTGACTGAACAAGATATGGTAGAAACATTTCTTCGACCTTTTGAGATGTGTGTTAAAGAAGGTGATGCAAGCAGCGTCATGTGTTCTTACAATCGTGTCAATGGTATACCTACCTGTGCTGATCCAAAACTACTAAATCAAACCATAAGAGGAGTTTGGAATCTTCATGGGTAAACATATTATCCAACTCTGATTAATTTCTATTGTTATATAAATACTATAAATGAACCATTAAATTCTTTTTATGACAGATACATAGTATCAGATTGTGATTCCATCGAAGTAATGGTTAATGACCATAAGTTTCTTGGAGACACAAAGGAGGATGCAGTTGCAAGAACACTTAAAGCTGGCTTGGACTTGGATTGTGGAGTTTATTATACCCAAAACACTGAATCCTCAGTAAATCAAGGAAAGGTCAGGGGAGAAGACATAGACAGGTCACTTAAATATCTCTATGTGGTGCTTTTGAGGCTGGGATACTTTGATGGAAGCCTTCAATTTCAATCTCTTGGCAAGAAGGACGTTTGTTCTGAAGAACACATTGAATTAGCAGCAGAAGCAGCAAGAGAAGGAATTGTCCTGCTCAAAAATGAAGACAATACTTTGCCTTTGAATTCTAATAAGGTCAAAACCCTAGCTGTGGTTGGTCCTCATGCTAATGCTACCACAGCCATGATTGGCAACTATGCAGGTATAAAATTTACTATATCGGCCTGAGCATGGAAACCCGTATACAAACTAATATATATACACACACACATTTCAACAGTATCATAAATATGATTAATTACATTTTACATTATAGGAATTCCGTGTCGATATATCTCTCCTATTGATGGTTTTTCAACATATGCAAACGTGAGTTATGAAATTGGATGTGACGTTGCTTGCAAGAACCAGAGTTTGATATTCCCGGCATTGCAAGTTGCAAAAGAAGCTGATGCTACAATAATAGTAGCAGGCCTAGACTTATCAATTGAAGCTGAAGGGTTAGATAGGAAAGATCTCCTCTTTCCTGGTAACCAAACAGAACTTATCAACCAGGTCGCAGAATTGGCCAAAGGTCCAGTTATTCTGGTAATCATGTCAGCAGGAGGAATAGATATCACTTCCGCTAAAAACAACAAGAATGTCACGGCCATTTTGTGGGCTGGATATCCAGGAGAAGAAGGTGGTCGCGCCATTGCAGACATTGTTTTCGGAAAACAAAATCCCGGTAATTCTCTCATTAATTTATTTCTAATTGTATGTAATAATAATTAAGAAAGAAATACCCTTTCAAAAAAAAAAAAATAAGAAAGAAATAGTAATTTTTAATAACCCTTTTATATATATATATATTTTTTTTTCAGGAGGAAGATTACCAGTTACATGGTATGAAGCTAATTATGTTAATCAGCTGCCAATGACATCTCTAAAACTGAGGCCAGATGATAAATTAAGTTATCCAGGTCGAACTTATAAATTCTTTAATGGCTCTACAGTTTACCCATTTGGGTACGGACTTAGTTACACTACTTTTTCCTACAAACTAACGTCTCCAACAACATCAGTTGATATAAAATTAAACAAGTTTCAGCACTGCCATGATCTCGCATATAAAGAAGGAACCTCTAAACCTCAATGTCCATCAGTCCAAACCAATTTCTTATCCTGCAACCGAAGTTTTCATTTCGATGTTGAAGTGACAAATGTGGGATCTAGAAGTGGAAGTGAAGTTATTATTGTCTACTCTATGCCTCCTAAAGGAATTGCAGGAGCAAATATTAAGCAAGTAATTGGCTTCAAGAGACTTTTTGTTAAAGCGAAGAGAAGTCAGAATGTTACCTTTGAATTTGATGTTTGTAAGAGTTTGCAGATCATAGACTATAGTGCTTATAGTGTTTTGCCATTAGGAAATCATACTATCTTGATTGGGGACACAGTTTCTTTTCCAATTCAGATTAGTTTTAGTTAGGTTTTTTTTTTTTTTTTTTTTCCCTTGCACGATGGGTGCAAGCTCGTGTCGTTTTAAAGATCCACAGTAAATCTTAGAGGCAAAGGGATTGGCCGAGGGGAATCTGCGATGCGCGGAAGCTTTAGTTAGGTTATTAATTGGTGCTACTAAATATTTATTTCAATATCCAAATTTTTCTGAAAGTTTAATTGGAATAAAAGTGTGGATAAATTATTTACAAGAGAGATATCAGCAAGAAAGCCATTCATTTTATAGATATTAATGTGCATTCCTACAATTCCTTATTGCAATATATACCTTGTTGTTAATAACTTGATGAGCATTAGATAAAAGTAATTATCTTATTAAGTAACAAAGCAATAAAAGCTAATAATTTCTCCAAGAATAAAATAAAAAATTGAGGTTTTAAAATTTTGAAACGAAATGATTAACATAATTTGAATTTTAAACTTAATTACCAAAATATAAATGTTATGAAATTGCTAATTATGTAAAAGTAGTCAAAAGTGCATGAAAAATATAAGCCAAACTTCTCAAAAGGTCAAGATTTATAATTCCATAACATAATGGTAATATGAACATTTCCAAAGGAGAGTAACGAACTCATTGGGTGGGAAAGAAATTTTTCTTGACAAGAACCTAAAAATGTTGAAGTTGAACATAAAATAGACTTTGATAATAGCACTAATGACTATGGAGTGGATTTTAAACAATTATTTCTATAAAATTAATATTCAAATCGGATTGTCGATTTCTGATTTCAACAGTCCTAATAAAAAGAACATCGATAAGTAACTGGAGAATAAAATTAAATAATAGAACCCAGAATAGTTTGAATCCAAAACAATTCAATATAACTTAATGAAGTTTCTTCTTCTTTTTTTTTTTTTTTTTTTTTTTGGCATTTACTAATAAAAGATTATGTTGGCTCACTTGGTGCTTAGTGGGGTAAATAAAAAATGCACTTTCTTGAGATTTTATTAACAATTAAAAGCCTGCTTTCGTTCTTGCACTGTGTGACACTATAAATACTAATATACTTCATATAAACTAGAAAAGAAAATAACCCCATTGACTTTCGAATATAGATATATTATATAAATACACCACCAAAGAATCCCACACACGTCAGTTGGAGACTAGATAGTGAAAAAGGATACCCTGCCTGACCTAAAAGATCCGCTCTGTTTAGGAGCACAAAACTTGGCAGGGGAGAAAGGAAAGAAAGGGCGTTGGTGGTGCGCCACTAACACCGCCGCCCATTGGCCCTTCAAAGGGCATAGGAGTGGTTTTCTTTATTTCTCTTTCAAAAAAAAAAAACAGGAGGCACCATGCATGCATGACAGGTGTCTCCATGTCCCTAGAAGTCCAGCACAAAAAGGATAAAAAAGGGCAAATATATTTCGAGGTATATAAATATAATAAAAGCGAAACCAACAGAGTAACAGAGATTTGAGCAAGTCATGCTCACATAAAGTGATGGATTACCCACTCAAAAAGCACCACAACTTGGATCCAACATTACACAAAGAAAGGCCATGGAGATGGTGCTCCACTGACACCACTACCTGCTGAGAGGCCAATAAATTGCATGATCAAAGATCTTAGTGTCTCTTAAATTCCCAGCACCTCCAGTATTTATAATGCCATAATAAAGGATAAGGAGCAACCAGAAGCATGTTTAAAGCATTATTAAAAAAGATGGCAGATTTTTCAGTATTACTTGCTGACAGAAAGCATTTCCATTTAAGCATTTATCGAGTACAACTGGATCCAGCACCTAAAAAGCACCATTAATTATGAGCATATGCTAAAGACAGAGAGCATTATAAAGCACTCTAAAGTAAACTGCCAATAACATAAGACCAGTTAAATATTTGAGTACAATACAACATAGCATTAAAAGTAATAGTAAATACTACCAAGCCAGACAGACCACCTGCAAGCAGAAGAGAGTGGCCCATATTGAACATCAAGCCACCCTTTAACTCCACTATAGGATATGTAGACATTGAGGTTACTAAGAAATTTAAGAGAGAATGACCCACTAACATCCCTCCAATCTGCAGCAACCAGCATATACTCGAAATGTAGAGTGCGGACGGGAATGAGTGCTCAGTAACTGCCATTATTATCTACTTGATACCAATCCACCAAGAGAGAGAAGACTAATTGATGCGTGATTTACCAATATCTTAGAAAATGGAGTTCAATACAAGATGAAGCTCAAATTTAGTTCTTCAAACCCCCAACTCCTAGTTTTTGCACTTCAACTTTGAGAGACTTTAGATACCTTACAGCTTCATCAATAACAGTAACGGTATTCATTTGATCACCACCAGGTACAATACCTCTCAGTGTCTTCACCATTTTCTTCATTTTCTGTCGTTTCCTTTCACTGTTTGAGCTGCTACCACTGCCTGAGGACTTCTGAACAGATGAAGATCCATTTTTCCTGGGCTTAGAACCATACGTGGAGCATGAATCAGGGGAATTGCATCCATAATTTCCATAAGCCCGTGCGGTGCTGACCTCTTCATCATCATAATCCTCTTGTTCCCCGTCCTCTTCCAAGCTCAATAACGCTTCAATATCATCTGAATCCTCTTTTAGAGAAGAAGATATTTCTCTTTCAATATCATTGACCTCTTTTCTCTCAAAAGTCTCTTGGATGAAACTCGTATGCATATTTAAGCCAGGAGTGTTGAATTTGTGGGCAACTGCAGGATGGAACATAATTTGGCTTCGATAATCAGTTTGATCAAAAATGATGAAATTTTTTGGGCAAACCTCCGAAGGCTGAAATTCAATGCCATGAACAGGCATGAAATGCTTTGTGGGTGGTAGAGCTGCAGTAAAGGAAGAAGCAACTGGCATATGCATGTAATCATTACCCCTTTGATTAGCAAAGTGGGGCACAGTTTTTTTGGGATGAAATTGTTGGTCACTCTGCATCAGAAGCTTGCTTTTGATAAAAGTGTTAAGAGAATGATTGATTTTTGGCTTTGGGTTGGCAATTATTTGGTTTCTAATTAGATGAAGGTACCTAAACAGACAAAAGACTATATAGCAAATCAATGTATTGCCATCCTGAATAAAGAGCCGTCTATTCTAAATGAACAACTACAGAATCAAACATTTCATTTTGGTCATTGCCTTCTTATGTATGAATACAACCAGAGGGCAATCTGTCCCAAACCCAATCCCCAGAGCTTTTGTATTGCTAGACTACGTAACAGGCTTAAGCAACTGTCGGAAGTATTCAGCCTGTAATAGAAAATGTACATGAACCAATGTTGTTAATAAAGTGCTCATAAATTCTAAACAAAACAATCCAAAAAGCTATTGTTAAGGAGAACCAAACAAGAATGCAGATACGAGAAAATTATTTAGAGAGAACTAATTTTCACACACACACATGCAGGTACCTGATAAAGGAAAACACTAAAATGTGACCTCGATACTAACTCAAGGTATAAGAAATATTTTCCGCACAATCTTCACACAAATTCCATAGTTCATGTGGTATACACATCTTTTAAGGTTTCGAAATTCCACATCAACTCTGAAATATTTCAGTGTTCGTGAAAACACCACCATGTTAGGGCACAATGAAAGATTAACCAACAGCAGAAAAGCTATACAACAGCTTCAGAGATAAAATAATGTACACAGCAAGCAACAGCAAAACTTTCCCTACTTTTCCCGATCCAAAATGCAAGGACAAAAAGAATGCTAACATCTACGCAATCAGCAGACCGATCAGAACTTGTAATGCATAAGAATTTCGGAAACGATTATCACACTGTAAGACTAGATGTGAGCATACTGGCTGTTAATACATCCAACCACAAGGAATAACGTTTCAAATAACACCCAAATTGTGGTATCTTTTATTCTACTGGAAGCACTAAAGCAAAACCCACAATATGTATTATCCAAAGAAAATGCGCAATAAAATTCCTCTGCAAACAGACATGACATTTTTACCTGACAAACTTGCATCACTTGGTAAAATGCAGTAATCCCGACAATCATTTTAATCTTCCCTACTTCCTTCACAGCTCGATACCTCTTGATGGTTACCGCAATGTACATTCTCACTCCTCACACCGCTTTTAAAATTGAAACTACAGTAGATACAAGAAGTCCTTCACCAATAAAAAAGAAATTACCTACAACAATAAGCACGAGCCTTGCATGATTAAAGAAAATAATACAACGAACCTTTTCCAACTTTTATTTTGCAGATGAAATTGTTATAAAGCACAAAAAAAAAAAAAAAATTCGTTGCTACTCTGAGTTCTATAGCGACAAATAAAGACAATGGCAAAACTTCTATTTCATCAATGCCAATATGTAAAAACATTTCAAAACTATAAGATATCAGAAAACCAAAATATGGGACAGAGAGCTACGGAGAGTCCAACTTACAAAGAACCTAAATTATAGTATGACCCAAAAGAACACCACCAGTCGAATACAATTCATGCTATAGTTCACAAATGAAGACGCCCACGGCATGTTGCTCTACTCCTCTATCACCAAATTATTGTATAAATGAACTTCACTTGCACTGCAAAAACGATATAAAAAGTACTCAAATGAGTTTTATAAAAACAAATAAATAAATCCTGATTATTGAACTATCAACACTCAAATGGCCAAACAAAGAACTATTCTTCTTTCATATCAAGCGCATCCTAAACCATATATGGTGAGTAATGACCAGCAAAGACAAAGGAAAAAACAATAGCACGACTCTATGTCTCATTTAAAAGGGGAAAAACGGGAACTTATTAAAAATAAAAATAAAAAAAGCTTTCGACCAAACCCTTCTCTTAATGAATCCTAAACCAAAAAATAACGTAATAACTTAAATTTTCCTTCACTTTCTTGAACTCGGTAGACAAACACAGATTAGAGCCAACAAAAGGGGAAAAAAATCAACAAAACCCAATAAAACACTGAGATCAACGCACGCAAGATCAATTATCTTGTGATGATTACTTTCAACAAAAACGAGCAAAAATCCTTGCTTATTTGCGCAATTGGCAAATTCATAAGGAAAAAAAAAAAGATCTTGAAACACCTACAAGCACAAAAAAAAATTCAGCCTTTATACCATAAAACAACCAGAAAACCTCAAATCAGTACACAACCAAACCAAAAGCCCAATAATCTAATAAAACTAATAGGACCCATATACAAATGATAATCATACATGTAAAAAACTAACTAAAATCCAGACCTAAGTTTATTTTGATTCCAGTAAAACTCGAAAAAAAAAAACTGAAACCCACGATCAGAACTGAAGATCTGAAGAGAATTCCCTAGATTTTCGCTGAAGATATATAGAGAGAGAAAGTGTAGAGAGCAAGAGACAGAGAGCAAAAGTGGAGAAATGTGAGTAGTGTGCTGTGGCTAAGCTAACGAGAAAGAGTGTATTTTTATTTGAAGGAAAAAAAAAAAAAAGAAAAGAGAAATTCAGGATTTTTTGTTTTTATTTATTACAGACTGACTGGAAATAACATTAATGTTGGAGTTCATTGGGATATGTGCCACTGTGAGGCAGAAAAGAGTCAAAGGCGGGGAATCCGGGCCGTCGGATGCATGGTGGGCATTGGGAACCCATCCCGTGTAACGCGGGATGGGATGTGGGCCGTCCGATGACGAAGCACGCGTGAACGGGGAGCAGTGGTGGGGACCACGAGGTTTGACGAAATCGCGTATCTTGGAAACGACTCTTCTTGTTAATGCTCTTTTGGCTTTTTTGTTTGATGCAATAATAGTCCAAATTAATCATAATAATCGTATTAATCACTTTTGTTAGTCTTTACTCGATTCTCATTTTCAACCGCTCCATTTTTATATGGCTATAGAAATTTCAAACATTTGCACTCCCTTTCTTTTCAAAAAAATAATTTAATTTAAAAATATTTATAAAAAAATTTAAAAATTATTTTTAATAATAACATTAATGACGAGTAGTGGTAATATAAATGCTCATGATTAATCCAAATTACTTTTCCCGTTCAACTTTAATAGCAACAAATATGCATTTTATTTTAACTATTTATTAAGAATTTTGAGACCATATTAATTTTTTAAAATTTTACCCATATTTATTAGATCTTATTTATTTTTATTTACTTTTAAGAAAGACAATTTAGACATTTAATCATGTATTTTTAAAAAATCAATAAATTTCAATATTTTTTTAATTTTTATGAAAAGAGGAAATGTGTAAAGTAGAATGGAGAAAATATAATTTTATATAAACAGGTGTTTAGTGTTTATAAGGTTGTAGGAAATTACAATGTGCAAAAAAATGTTTATACAAATTTGTTTTTTGGATGTAACTTCACTTTGACTAGTGAGAACAAAGCTTCGTTGCCAATTTCATATGAATAATTAGGTAGTAGTAACAATTTCATATGAATAAAAACAATTTTGCAATGAAGCTTTAAAGCATTGCAATTAAATTTTGATTTGAACTCTCTAATTGAACCAAATGTCAAAACCTAATCGCATAATAATATTTACCATTAAAGCCTCGAAATATTCAATTTCAATATGTAACACGCACATGCATAAGAACACTTCCAGTCCATAATCAAAACCGAATATTAATATAAATTTTGATTAAATAAAATACAATATTGTAAAAGAATTTACATTCTATGTACAAAGATCCGTCTATAATTTCATTCATGAATCAAACCAATCAAAGTTTTTTTTTTAAATTATTTTACTTTTTTTCAATAAATAGTTAAAATATCATCATTTATAAAAAAATATTTGAAATTAATTTGGTCTATAAAATTATTAATAGATTGAATCTAGATAAATCATTCTGAATAAGAATACTGCATGTGTTATATTTGAAAAATAGTGTAAATAAAATTAAAATAAAATTTTATATGCAATGTATGGCAATTTATTCTTTAATGAAGGCCCCACTTTTATTAATCACCCAAAGTCCAAAAGCAACAACTCTTTTCATTTAAAAGATAATACTACTATTAGTAGAAAATGAAAGCATTAACTTTCCATTAACACTAACCTAATTAAAGCAAAGCATCTTGTATCAACACTAACAAAGTAAAAACATTTCCCTTATTTCAAGCCTTTTGTTCCTCAATAAAGTACTAATAAACTTCAATAGCTCTCTTTCTTTTTAGGATCTTAACAATGGGATGCCTTTTTATAATATTAATTAATTAATTAATATATTATCACTATAAAAAGGGATTAGGTGTATTAATATGACTTTCTTTTTTCTTTTTTCTTTATAAATATTTATACCATTTTTTTAATCCTTGTCTTGGTAATGTGGAGCCATATGATATATATGAGACTTCTTTCAAACCTTGAACTCCTTCACTAATTAGTAACCCAACTACTCATTATCATTTGTTACCAAAAACTTCTAACCCATATAAAAAAATTTTGAAGAGACCACAATTAATGCATTAAAATTTTAAATCAAGCTCTTAATAATTATCAAACAGCAACTATTGGAGTGGACCATGTTTTTTGAATCCATTTTTCAATCACATCACAAAGAGGGATAATAATAATAATAATAATAATAATAATAATAAAAATTAGAATAGGCTATATATTATTGATGGCACGCTACCTAAGTAGACTTTTTATGGTAGAGTAGCCATTGTTATTCATGTTCAGTTGCTGTCAGTAGGTTTTTCAAGTCACCATTTTTTCTTGCCATCGATGCGCATGCCAAAAGCAGGTTTTTGGTAGCAAAATTTCAACCCACCATTAACATTTCCATTAAACCTAAAGACATACCGTAGTGATTTAGTTGCTAGCGTTGACAGGAAGGAAGATATAAGATGTTAGATTGAGTAAAGAGTTTATGTTATAAAATAAAAAATAAAAGCCAGTGACTCTTATCCGCCATGGCTAAGGTGAGGTATCCGTGATGGTTCTATTCTCTTTCTTAATATTCTAATTGTAATTTGTGATATTTATCTCTTATTAATGGATTTTAATGTAATTTACATTTAAAAATGTAATTGTATAAGTCTGTTTTAATTGCAATATTGTCTGTGCAAATTATAGATTTGAATCTTCTTTCTCAATACTTAAAAAAAAAAAATTTGAAATAATTTTCAAAATACTCTAATTACTTTATCACTCCATTTGTATATTAAAATTTTTTTTCTTTTTATATTTAAATCTTTAACTTTCTCTTGATATCGAAGACGGTAAATAAAAAATTTTAATGAATTTTTTTATTTAATGGTCAAAGAACCTGACTGCAAATCTTATTTATAATTATATTCAAAAATATCTCTAACGTGAGTGGTTTAATTACTATATTCAAATCATATGAAATTTGATCTAGTAATATGATTTGTGACGGAAATTTTATATCCATACCTTACTAAAATTAAAATCAATGAACTGAACAGCTATGAAATATGAGTAGCAATCATGGAACTAGGGTTGATTTTATTTGAATTAATCACTCTTTTTTGGGACAATTAATTAGGTAGATGGCCGAGAGGAAAACCAAAAATTGTCATTCATTTGCAAAATAGTAACAACTAGTAATAAGTAGGATTAGGAATGTGATGTGATAGTGAAGCAAAAAGCAATTATAATGACAAAAGAAGAAGTGGGTCAATAGTTGTTGGGTGGGCTTTGTGAGTTCTGCCTAATTAGGGGTGTCTGTCAGCTATCATCATCACAGTAAGCTCTGGAGCACGTGTTTGGACTTAAGTGCACATCTAATCGGAATCAGATTAAATTTATAGACCCTTATTTCGTGTTATCATGTTAAGTTACGAAAAGAGTAAAATATTTGAGCTGTTATTTTATATTTGAATTAACACTTAAATTTTTTTATGTTTTAAAAATAATTATGTTTTTATCAGATTATTTCTTCTAAAATTAAATTTTTTATTATTAATTAGATATATTTTTTAAATAGAATATGCTTATTTTTAAAACTCAATTATATTTTAACCGTGAAAAAGAAAGGTTTAAGTCAAAAAAAAAAAAAAAAAAAAAAAAAATCAACTAGGTTAAAAAGCTTGTCTGCTCTAGTTGAATAGATGGGTTGCCTATAAAAAAAAAAGAGAGAGTGAAAGGTTTTGTAAGCATGATATGAAGCAGTAGCATCACCATCACTGTGTTACTTCATTACTTTTCTACCTAAAGATTGATTTTTTTTTTTTTTTTATCCCTTTCAAGTTGGTAGATATCAATGTTATAATGTCAATTGTCATTAGGAAATAATCCATAGCTAAGCTTTTTTTTTTTTTTTTTTTTTTTTTAAAATGTAAAACTATTTATAAGTAAGGTTGGGAAACCACTTGGATTTTGATTAGAGAATTCAAATCTCGAAATTAACTCTGAACTTAATTCAGTTTAGTTATCATTAAATATTCAATAATTAAATATTTATTTTGTAACGTAGGATATTATGATTTAAAATTTGATAATAATTTTTCTACTTAAAACTTTTTATGTAAAAAAAAATATAAAAATATAAATATATTGCATTTTTTTGTAGCTATATATTATTTTTATATCCCAATTTGATAATAATTCTTCTTTTTAAATATTTTTATGTAAAAAAAATATTAAATGTAAATACATAGCATTTGTTCGTGGCAATATATTATTTTCCTATCCAAATTTGAGCAAACAATTGAAATTTTGATATAACTTGTGATACAAATTCAAACAAGCCTTTGATGTACTTGTAAGTCTTCAATAATTATTGGGCCTTTCTCAATGTTTTTTTGTGTGTGTGTTTTTCAGAGACTACTCCGACACACCATATATGTTAATGTTTATGGCCAATGGCTAACTCCCATAACATCAAAAATGGGAATATGAAAAGAAGGGAAGACCTTTCTTGTTCTATTCTATAGTATCACTTCCCGTAGATCTTATCACTCACAGTTTGGGCTTCTTGGGCTTGCTAATATTTGGATCATGGGCTTAGTGCGAACGACAGGCCATTAGGAAACTGGTCATTGGTTATTTCCACTAAACGACAGAAGCAGTTCTATTTCACGTCATTCAAAATCTACCCCTTCAATAGACATCGGCAAAAAATAAAATCTTTCCCACATTGCTAATATTTCAATTAGACAAAGAAAATAATTTCTTACTACAGAATCCTCATAATTTATTTTTATTGATTCATTAGAATTAAAAGACAATGTCGTTTTGCAGCAGTCGAACCATAAAATTTTTCTTATCAGACTAGATAATGTCTTCTGCACTTTATTATCAATTCACCTCCTAATTGCATTTCTGAGTACTCAAAAACTACAATTGTCATGACCTGCAAAACAACACACAAACACATAATTAAGCAGATAATTAAACTTTTAATTAAAAAGAAAGGTCATTATCAAAATGACGAGAACTAGCCGTTGGAGTGATCGACCCTCAACGATTATATGGTCTTTAAAATTAAAGATAAATTGATAATAAAATCAAACTTACTTGGTCTTCTGATAACAATTAGACCGCTACCCTTGAAATCACAGCTTGTATTTCTTCTACCTGTGGTCTGATAATAAAGATTCATGGCAAAAGTAGCATGGTTCATAAGAGTTACTGGCCTGAAGCATGATCCACCATCCCTTATGGGGCTGCAGTCCACATGATTGCAAGCAAAATTTATATTTTCCTGCAACCTATCATTTTCTGTTGCTGGATTCGCCACACACCAAGTTTCCTGCATACCAAACAAAAAAAAAAAATAAAACAAAAACCCACTGAAAGCAGCTAATTAATTATTCATTAACTCTATCTTTTCTCTTTTTTTTAGCTAAAATTACCGAGGTTTGGTTTCCTGATGTCCCATTTTCTACTACAGCTCCTCCTCCTGCAAATTAAAAGGTGATTATCAGGACTAAAGGCCAAGCTGTGGAAATATGCATACCGCTCTCATAAGGTATGGAAAATTGTTCTAACTGCATACCGCTCTCATAAGTGCAGCTCCGATAGCCTGCAGTAATTGCAAAATAATGAAAATAATTTTCAGGAAATATATAGATTATAAACAATATATAAAAACAAAACTGTAAAAAGTTACAATATTTGAAGTATAAGGCTTACAATTACTTACTCGGATCGGTTAAAGAAACTAGTCCAGAATTTGTAAAGTTACAATCTAGACTATGCCTGCCCATGCGCTGATAGTACAAGTTCATAGCAAATGAGGCATGGTGGAGATTAGTGTTTGGATAAAAACAGGCACTTCCCTGTTGTATCTGAGAACAACCCACATGGCTACAGGCATAGTCTAGATTCTCTATTAGCTCAGCACTTGCAGTTGAAGGATTCGCAATGCACCAAGTTTTCTGTAACACCATAACAAGAAATTAACACAAGAAAAATCAGGATTAGTACCCTAAGTAAATAGAGTAAAAGAAGAATTATTCAAGCCTTTTACTTGTCCACTAGCCATCTTGAAATTCCCTCCTGAAAAATCAATTTCAAACACAAAATATCGGTAAACTAACACAATATGAAAGAAAAAAATGTAGTAAGTAAAATGGGAAAAGGTAAAAAAGTAGAAATTAATTTGAGGCATACCTAAGTTGAAGAAGCCAAGCATGAGAAGAACAAGGGAAAGAGTAACAGAAGTTGGTTTAGGCATTTTGATTTTGTGAAGATGGTTAAGAAATGTGAATGAAGCAAGGGAAGAAAGTCCATTCAAATATATAGTCAGGACTTGTTATTGTCAAGGCATTCTTGGAAATAATTTTTTTTTTTAAAAAAAAAAAGAAAAAAAATTGCATATTGCCAAAATGCATGAAGAGGATTAGGAAGTTTATTTTTTTATTTTTTTCATTTTGGTTGATGAGTTGGTTAATCATGTAATTTTTAAGTCATGCATGCAGGCAAGCTATGCACTGTACTTACAGAACTAAGTTGGTTTAGAAGATAGCAATAAGTTCTGTTTGAGTTAGTCAGGATATTGGGTGGTGGGAAATAAAACGACTACGTTTTGTGATATTGGTCAATGACTCCATTTGTCTTCTCCATGTCCTTTTCTTTGTGCAAGCTTGTAAAGTTTAAGAACGAAAAGCCTCAAGAAACTATTTCAGTTGTTGATAAGCTGTCATCAACCACTTTCTGTTTATATTGAAGAAGATTGTTCCATTCCTTCCATTCTTCTAGCAAATATATGCAAATTCAATGTATTATAAATTTAAATATATGCAATAACTAGAAATCAATTTAAGTATTTGGTTCCTTAGACAAGAACTGAGTTTTGAGTTGAGATTCTTGAAGTTACGGTTCGTTCAAGAATCAAGATAAATTCTTTATGAGAAACAAATGATTAGTTGATTACATATCGAACTAAAAAAAAACATCTGCGGGCTAGGTTGATTTTTTTTCTTACGAAATATATTCTTTTATTTAAACATTTTACAATTAATCATAAGACACGAAATATATGATATAAAAAAAAAAAAAAAAAAAGAAAACTGGCCTGTTGAAATAAAAACAAAAATATATGTAACTCAATTTTAAATGAGAATGATGTACAACAGACAGTTTGGCCGAGTGGTCTAAGGCGCCAGATTTAGGCTCTGGTCCGAAAGGGCGTGGGTTCAAATCCCACAGCTGTCAATATAATTAATTTTTTGGTAACTAGTATTTTAAATAATCGATGTATAACAGGTCAGCAAGTCTATCTTTCAATCGGTTCACATTATCCGTTCTCCAAGTACAAGTCAAAAGCCAACCCATACTTTCTTGCCTTTATATGCAACTTGTATCTATAGTACTCAACCAGTAGACTTTATGGGTTCCATTCAATCAAATTGGATCTTAATCTTAACCTTAAATTCATATCAAACAGTTGACATACATATAATAATAATAATAATAGCTTAGTAAACATAACACCAATGAGCCTTCAATAGATATTTAATGTCAACTTTCAAGTTAAAAAAGAAGAGGTTTTAACCTTTTTTTTTTCTCTTCAATGCTTCTGGAGATATACATTATATAGATTCTTGAACAAGTGGGCTGGTGGGTTTCGTCATGATACCATGAGCTCAGTAGTCAATATTTGTAGTTATGTTAAGGTTCGAAGTATTCCATTTTCAGTTTGATTTTGATCATTCTTTGACTTCTCTCTGTCACATTGACTGAGATGTATTGGGTCAATGAATGGTTGGTGGATCCATTTTTTTTAGTATATAACAGCTTCATTAAACTTGAGCTTTTCATTTTCATCTCTAGTTTTGACCATTTTCATGGCAATGGTGTCTCAAATTCAAAACAAGGCTTTACAAATAGTTATAATTTGTTCTGTTCTGCTTGTTACTGTTATTTCTGCAGAACCGAGCTTAGAATCTGAAATTGAGGCATTGAATGCATTCAAGAATGCAATAGCTGATGACCCTCTTGAAGCACTTGCTAATTGGACAGAGGCAAGCCATCACTGCAACTGGTCTGGTATTGTCTGCGATTCTTCCTCAAATCGCGTCATTTCCATTTCTCTATTTGGGATGCAGCTGCAAGGGAAAATATCTCCATTTCTTGGAAACCTTTCAGCACTACAGGTTCTTGATTTAACTTCAAATTTATTCACTGGTCATATTCCACCTCAGCTGGGACTTTGCTCCCAGCTGATTAGTCTCTCTCTTTATCAAAATTATCTGTCGGGTCCGATTCATGCAGTATTAGGAAACCTTCAAAATCTGCAGTATGCAGATTTAGGTAGTAATTTCTTGAATGGAAGCATTCCTGAAAGCATTTGTAATTGCACCTCCTTGCAAGCGTTTGGTGCCGATAATAACAACCTGACTGGCACAATACCTACAAACATAGGCAACTTAGTTAACTTGCAAAGTTTTGTGGTACATGTAAACAACTTAGTGGGTTCAATACCTGTTTCCATTGGAAAGTTGCAATCTTTGCAAATTTTACAGCTTGCTGCAAATCGCTTGTCTGGAGAAATACCTAGAGAAATAGCAAACTTGACCAACTTAGAGTACCTTGTATTGTTCAATAATTCCTTTGTCGGCAAAATCCCTTCTGAACTAAGTCACTGCAAGAAGCTTGTCAATCTTGAACTATACAGCAATCATTTCACTGGAGCCATTCCCTCAGAGCTCGGAAATTTGAGGCAATTAGAAACATTGCGATTGTACAAAAATAGGCTAAATTCCACAATTCCTCTCTCCTTATTCCAGTTGATATCATTAACCAATTTAGGTCTCTCGGAGAACCAGTTAACTGGAGTAGTACCTCATGAGATAGGATTTTTGAGGTCAATGCGGGTGCTGACACTACATTCAAACAAGTTTACAGGGGAGATACCTTCATCGATAACAAACCTGACAAATTTAACATACTTGTCCATTAGCATGAATCTCCTCACAGGAAAGATTCCATCAAATATAGGTATGCTTTACAATTTGAGGAACCTTAGTCTAAGCTCTAACCATCTTGAGGGATCTATTCCTTCTAGCATCACCAATTGTACTAAGCTTTTATACATAGATTTAGCTCAGAATAGACTTACTGGGAAACTCCCCTGGGGTTTGGGACGGTTGCAAAATGTAACAAGACTATCTGTTGGACAGAATCAACTATATGGGGAAATACCTGATGACATTTATAACTGCTCCAATCTTGCTCTCTTAAGTTTGGCTGAGAACAATTTTAGTGGATTGCTAAAACCAGGGATTGGTAAGCTCTACAACCTCCAAACTTTGAAAGCCGGCTTCAATTCATTTGCGGGGCCCATTCCATTACAGGTTGGCAATTTAAGTCAACTGATTACTTTATCACTTGCCGGCAATAAGTTTCCAGGCCCCATTCCACTAACATTATCCAAGCTTTCTCTCCTCCAAGGGCTTTCCTTGCAAGACAATGCTCTAGAAGGTGCAGTTCCTGAGAATATTTTTGAACTGAAACATTTAACTATTCTCATGCTGGGGCTTAACAGGCTCACAGGTCCAATTCCAGCTGCTGTCTCAAAACTTGAAATGCTTTCGTACTTGGACCTGCAAAGCAATATGTTTAATGGGTCCATTCCTACAAGTATGGGACATCTCAATAGGCTCACATCGCTTGATCTCTCTCACAACCATCTGACAGGATCAATTCCTGGATCCGTGATAGCAGGCATTAAAAATATACCAATATTTCTCAATTTGTCACACAATTTCTTGGAGGGAAATATTCCAAATGAGCTAGGAATGTTGGAAGTTGTTCAAACCATTGATCTCTCAAACAATAATCTCTCAGGAACCATTCCTGAAAGACTTGGAGGTTGCAGAAATTTGTTCTCTCTTGATCTGTCAGGGAACAAACTCTCTGGTTCGATTCCTGCTAAAGTTTTCAGTCAACTGAATGTGCTTACGAGCATAAACCTCTCCAGAAATGATTTAGATGGTCAAGTCCCTGAAAGCTTGGGAGAACTGAAACATCTATCTACCCTTGACCTGTCTCAGAACCAGCTGAAGGGCAAAATACCTGAGAGCTTTGCTAATCTTTCTGCCTTGCAACATCTGAATCTTAGTTTCAATGAACTTGAAGGCCAAGTTCCTAAGACCGGCATTTTCAAAAACATAAACACTTCCAGTCTGATTGGAAACCCTCATCTCTGTGGGACCAAATCTCAAAGACCATGCAGCAGGAAGAGTTCACATTCCTTATCCAAGAAGACAATGTGGATTCTCATATCACTTGGAGTGGTTTTCATGCTTCTCATTCTAGCGGTAGTGATTTCATTACTCCTCCAACGTGCCAAAGACAAAAACCCTGGATCAGAAAGAATTGAGAATGTAGAACCAGGATTTGCTTCAGCACTGAAACTCACAAGGTTTGAGCCCATTGAATTAGAAAATGCTACTAGTTTCTTCAGCGAAGATAAAATAATTGGAGCCAGCAATTTGAGCACTGTTTACAAAGGTCAATTAGAAGATGGACAGATTGTAGCAGTAAAGAAACTGAATTTGCAGCAGTTCCCTGCAGAATCTGACAAGAGCTTCTACAGAGAAGTCAAAACATTGAGCCAGCTGAGACACAAGAATCTAGTTAAGGTACTTGGCTATGCCTGGGAGAGCGGTAAAATAAAGGCTTTAGTTCTGGAATACATGAATAATGGGAGCTTGGAGAGCATCATCCATGATCATCATGTTGATCAATCAAGGTGGATTTTATCTGAGAGAATAGACATCTGTATTTCGATTGCAAGTGGGCTGGATTACTTGCATTCTGGTTATGACTACCCCATTGTTCACTGTGACTTGAAACCGTCTAATGTTCTGTTGGATAGTAATTGGGTTGCCTATGTGAGTGACTTTGGAACATCCCGAATACTAGGGGTTCATCTCCAGAATGGCAGTAGCCTTTCATCATCATCAGCTTTTCAAGGCACCATAGGCTACTTGGCACCAGGTAGCCTTTAAAAATCATTTCTCCTCATCATATTAATTTTTAATAGCTACTGCCTTTTTCTATGGTTTGACTTCCATTAACAGATTCCATATTTTATTTCAGAATTTGCATACATGAGGAAGGTCACAACTAAAGTAGATGTATTCAGCTTTGGGATTTTAGTAATGGAGTTCCTGACGAAACGAAGGCCAACAGGACTGACTGAAGAGGATGGACAACCAATCAGTCTAACTCAACTCATTGAGAAAGCCCTTAGCAATGGCATCAATGGACTTCTTCAAGTTTTAGATCCTTTGGTTGCCATGAACGTGTCCAAGGAGGAAGAAACAATAAAAGAGCTCTTAAAGCTCGCCTTGTGCTGTACCAACCCAAATCCTGATGATCGACCCAACATGAATGAGGTGTTTGCTTCCCTCAAGAAGCTAAAAAGTGCAAGATACTGAACTTCTGCAGTGCATACTAAGAGTGGGAAGAATACCTGCACTACAGACTCAATTGCACATTGTATTCTGAATTTTGTTCAAACGCTTGTCATGTTTTGAAGAGGGAAATTGAGCCAAAAATTCGATCTCAGTAACTTTTGTGGGCAGTGAATCAAAGCAAAACTATTAATATCTTGTTCAGAAAATAAGCATAAGATTAAGAATTTCACAAATATGCACAATAACCAATGAGCGAAGAGAATTTTCTCTTTGGAGTACTGTATGCGAAAATATTTCCATAATCTGTTGGACGGAAGAGGAGGAGAGGACTTTTGATCAAGAGTGTTTTTCTATATGTATTTCAATTGTCAACACCATAGACTTTTATAGTCATGCAAATACATAGCTTGGAAACACCAAAAGGCAGCTAGTAAATGATAATAATAATAATCTAGAAAACTTAAAAAACATCTAGGAAATCCAAAAGACAAATTAACTCACAGGTTATAATTCAATTCAAAAGACACTAAATATTGAATTCAAATTAATAATAACATAATCATCATTGATGTAAAATCACAATAATAAACAAAACACTCAGATGTAACGTATCTGCATATAATAATTGGCTACAATGCCATATAATTTACATAAAAGTAAAAAACCAAAGAAGAAGATGTGATGCCCGCCTCAGTTTGATTCTTTTGGTGGATCATACTTCAAATACTCCTCAATAGTAGAAGGGAATTCCAAACCACCAAAACCACCCCCACCACCATTCTCCACATCAAAAGCAGCCTTACCCAAAAGCAAAAAAGCCAACCTCAATGGCTCCTTCCTCTCCTCTCCTTCACCATTTTGTAAAAAGTACCTAATCCACCTCTCTAATCTCTCCACTTCGATTTTACATTTGGGTCCCTTGACCCCAACAATCTTCTCATATAACCCACCCTCACATCCACAACACTCATCACAAACCCTTTCTTTCTTTTCTTCTTCTTCTTTTTCTTCTTGTTCCTGGTTTCCTAGCTCAAAATCTGACAAACCCAGAAGCTGCATTAACAATTGAATATCATCAAAACCATTGGTTTTATCTTGATTGATGGTTATCGGCTGTTCTTGGGGGATTTCTTGAAGTAGGTTTTGTGATAAAGAGTGTGGAGAAGATGAGAGGAATGCTAATGGAGGCTCACTGCTTTCTTGGAGAATCGTTGAGCTGCTGGTATCGAGTTCTTGGTCTATATGGAGATACATGGGTGTGCTTAGAGATTGTGTTGATGTCTCCTTTGGTGGTGATGGAGAAAAATTAATGGACTGTGTTGGGCTTTCAAGTTGCAATCTTTTCTCTACTTGTTTAAGGGAGGAGAAGAAATTGGAGTGCAGAGACGGTGGTCGCATCTTCCCTCTTCTTGAAGATAAAACCCCAACGGAAATAAAGGTGGAGAAACGAACAATGGGATAGCGTATTTGTATCGTATCATCTGAGAATGTCGTTTTAAATATTCCAGAAACTACAAGTCGTTTGCTTTATAAAAATTTTCTTTCCCTTGCAGTTTTGGAGAGAAGATGTCGATGATCTTCTGTAACATGTTTAGCAATGCCATTGTGTCCATTAATTTGAATAGATTCTTTTTTTTCGGGGAGAAAATTTTGTTACTGACGGAATGATATTCAAACTTCTATGGACAAAATCCAATTATAAATTCACAATTCACAAGTGGATCCAACAAAAGAAAATTTCATATTTTAGTCTCTGGCTTTAATTTGTCTCAGTGTTTCTTGCACTTCTATTGGAAACCATGCCATATTTCTCACGTAAACCTTTCAAGAATTGCCACATTAAAATAGAATTTCGAGTTTTAAAAAAATTATATTAAAATCCATGGAGTCTAGTTGATATTTGTTACAGATTGTGCAGTACTAGTCTACTCCAATTATAGCATCAGAAACTCAAATTCCCTTTCACTTTCCGGGGACGAAGTTTGTGGCATAAGCCCAGGCGTTGTTGTTGACAGGGTCGGCCAAGTGGTCAGCCAAGTTCTCCAATGGACCCTTTCCAGTAACAATGGCTTGAACAAAGAATCCAAACATAGAGAACATAGCCAACCTACCATTCTTGATTTCCTTCACCTTGAGCTCAGCAAATGCTTCCGGGTCATCAGCCAAACCCAATGGGTCAAAGCTTCCACCTGGGTAGATTGGGTCTGTTACCTCACCGAGAGGTCCACCGGCAACTCTGTAACCCTCAACAGCACCCATCAACACTACCTGGCAAGCCCAAATAGCCAAGATACTTTGAGCATGGATCAAGCTTGGGTTTCCCAAGTAGTCAAGACCACCCTCACTGAAGATTTGAGCTCCGGCCTTGAACCACACAGCCTCGCCGAATTTGACACCGTTGCGAGCCAAGAGCTCAGGGAAGACGCATCCGAGAGCTCCAAGCATAGCCCATCTGCAGTGGATCACTTCTAGCTCACGGTTCTTAGCAAAAGTCTCTGGGTCAGCAGAAAGTCCAGCAGTATCCCAGCCATAGTCACCAGGGAACTCACCGGTCAAGTAGGATGGGGGCTCACCAGAGAATGGTCCCAAGTACTTCACACGGTCTGGGCCGTACCATGGGCTGCCAGAGGAAACATTCTTGGAGGCGGTTTTCCTCATTGTGACACGGCCATTGCCCATGAGCTCGGGAGGAGATGGGCCGAGCTTCACCGCCTTGCCGGCGAGTGAAGGAGAGGAAAGGGCCATTGTAGAGGCAGCCATTTGATAGAATTGAAAGGATAGAAAGTATTGATCGATTTGTGTCTTTGCTTGTGGTTATAGAGCTTCGTTAGCTTGTATATATATATATAAATATATCTATATATGGGCAGCTAGAGGAGAAGGTCCTTATCTTGGGGGAGATCCATAAGTGAAATCCCATTGGTTGGTGACAATTTGTTTGTCAACATGGCACTCTCTAAACCACCCTTATCGCTATATTGGTCTGTTTAGGTGCAATAGCGTATCAAAAATCTCAGCCAATGTTATAAGTTGCAGTTTGATCCAATAGAAAATTGCAACGTGTCCTTTTGGATATTACTATATATCTATACTTAAAAGTGCGCATCAACAATATATTTCATGCTTCTTATTTTACAAGTTTTATTGAAAATTCAAATTTTGGTGAATTGTCAAAAATGTAAGTTTTGTGTAAGGAATTATTGTACAAAGGGTTATTAGTTATTATTAATTAGTGCTTTGTATTGAATGCATATATATCGATTTGTATTTTTTTTTTAGTAGTACAAAGAACTAATTTTAAATTCATATTTTACATTTGAAAGATATCTTCAATATACAATAGATGTGCAGCTATATCTATCAATAAAAATAAAAATTCATCAATAAGGTTTAGAGTTTAGAGTTTAAAATTTAAAATTATTATTATTATTATTATTATTATTATTATTGTGTTTATCTAAATATCACCTCCAGACTGAAGCATAGATAAGTGTAAAAGAAATATTTGCTAAAAAAATTAAAATTATCATCCATATAATAATAATCTCAAAGCAATGTCAATATCAACATTACAAGAAGTTTCTAGAACATTTATAGGCACGATTAGACATAGGTGTCATTTTAGAAGGCCATACACAATCTGAAGCGATAGTTTAGTAATGCTTTGATGAGGCTTCCCTTGCTAGATGTTCCTTTCATGAAATTTGGTTCACTAAGTAAAAAGATTCAGACATAAAAAAACTGAAAAATAACCTTATTTAAGTTAAATCTACAAGATAAAAAACTGAAAATAACTCAAAACTCTAATAAAATTAAAGGCAAAGCTAATAATACATAGTGAATTTATGTGTATCGAGAGAGAGAGAGAGAGATTGGATACGACTTCTCAGCTATTATTATTTTTTCAAAACTGACAACTGGATGATGCGATGGCTGTACCAACGGAAACGTGGAACCACTACATTGGTTATCGCTGAGAAATGAATCCAAAATGCTGGTGGTCTAAAGAGTGCCATGTAGTAGGATAAATCACAACAAGTACCAAAATCTTGAGTCTCCAATGAAATTTGAGATTTAGATACTCTTAGATAAGAATTTCCGGCCCCAAACTCTTACGACATCCATTAAGATAAGGAAATCCACACCCAACCCGCTATAAATTCCCACCAAACCCATTTCTTTCTTCCATCGTTCCAGCAACTCCAAAAGCCTATCAAACACCTATACACGTCTACTCTAAGAATGGCTACCTCTACAATGGCTCTCTCCTCCCCTTCATTAGCCGGCAAGGCGGTGAAGCTCGGCCCCTCTGCCCCTGAGCTCATGGGCAACGGCCGTGTTACAATGAGGAAAACCGCCTCCAAGAATGTTTCCTCTGGCAGCCCATGGTACGGCCCAGACCGTGTTAAGTACTTGGGACCATTCTCTGGTGAGCCCCCATCCTACTTGACCGGTGAGTTCCCTGGTGACTATGGCTGGGACACTGCTGGGCTTTCTGCTGATCCAGAGACCTTTGCTAAGAACCGTGAGCTAGAAGTGATCCACTGCAGATGGGCTATGCTTGGAGCTCTCGGATGCGTCTTCCCTGAGCTCTTGGCTCGCAACGGTGTCAAATTCGGCGAGGCTGTGTGGTTCAAGGCCGGAGCTCAAATCTTCAGTGAGGGTGGTCTTGACTACTTGGGTAACCCAAGCTTGATCCATGCTCAAAGTATCTTGGCTATTTGGGCTTGCCAGGTAGTGTTGATGGGTGCTGTTGAGGGTTACAGAGTTGCCGGTGGACCTCTCGGTGAGGTAACAGACCCAATCTACCCAGGTGGAAGCTTTGACCCATTGGGTTTAGCTGATGACCCGGAAGCATTTGCTGAGCTTAAGGTAAAGGAAATCAAGAATGGTAGATTGGCTATGTTCTCTATGTTTGGATTCTTTGTTCAAGCCATTGTGACTGGAAAGGGTCCATTGGAGAACTTGGCTGACCACTTGGCTGACCCAGTCAACAACAACGCCTGGGCTTATGCCACAAACTTCGTCCCCGGAAAGTGAGCAATTGTGTGTTCGATTTCAGTAATGGAACTGTATGATGTAAATTTGTTGTCGACTAATGAAAGCATGATGTGAATTTTGCGTGCCAAAATGCGTGATTTATCTTGCAAAAGTAAGGGATAATGAAAATTAGGCCTGAATTTGGAAATAATATATTATTTGTTCAAAAATCAAATCATTTTATTACATTTCATTTAAATCAAATATTTAATTTTTTTTTTAATTATATTATCAAAAATTTATTTCTTTGGGTTAAAAAAATTGAAACTTCTCCAGAAAACTGATTTTTACGGAGTTATTCCAAAACATAATTATTTGATGCTTCTTCACTTCGACAACCGCTGTCTTATTCCCAGAAAATAATTGATTCCAATCTAAATGCCATAAATATACAATAAAGCTCATCGGGAAATATGAACTCAGACCTTTTTTTTGTCTGATATGTAGTAAGCATCAAATGTGAATTTTCTCGAGTATATTGCTATAACTTATTGTAATGTTATTTTATGAACAAAAGAATTGTGCGGTCTTCTATAACCCTCCATCTCACAACCTCCTTCCCTACAACGCTACAAGACATGCTGATTCCAGCAGGCTGCGTCCAGTTTCAACCTTGGTTAAAACCGTAAATTTAATCTGAGACACTTTGATAGCTCAGTTCTCTTAGTGGTCTCAATATATTCGCATCCATAAATGAAGCTAACTCGAGCACGGCTTCCATGAGAGCTTATTTTACCATGGTTAAGCCCCACGACTTGCTGCCGCCCTTGCTCTGGCCACTGAATTTGCATAGAGATCCTCATACTGTGACGCTGAAGATTCCCAACTGAAATCTATATTCATGTCCTTCTGAACAAGCTCCTGCCAGCCCTCAGGATTATTCCTATAGTAATTAAATGCACGTTCTAAAGCTCCATTTATTCCCTACAAATGTCAATCAAATGTTTTTTATCCATCAGATGATCAGAATAGTAGCCCGAAATAAGAATGTTTAATGCAAATCAGACAATTTCAGACGAAGAAATTAATCCATTGTGTAGATGATATTATTGGCTTTATCATGGCCAGTGCAGGCCTACGGAAGTGACTAGTCACTCAAGGTAGATGAGAAGTACGCAGCCTAGGTATTACCTGTTCATCAGGAGTCAGGAATGTAAATCCATTTCGAAATTGGAGAGGAATTGCATCATCATCAACATCAAAAACACTACAGCAAAATGGAAGTCAAGAGTGTAGAGTAATGTTACTTTAAAATAATGATATCATGCACAAAAAAAAGAAAAAGATATACAAAGTTCGCTACCTATCATTTAGACCCCCAGTTTTTCTTGCAATGGGTATGGAGCCATATCTCATTGCTATCATCTGCAGAACATTATAGATGTAGAAAATGAAGAGTTTAAATGTGTTTGCATTTGAAATTGATGTATAGGCACAAAAAAAAAAAAAAAAAAGGTGTTTGCCATTCCAGAAAACTTGCACAAGCAATGATTGATGACTTTACCTGTGTAAGGCCACAAGGCTCAAAGATAGAAGGGATGATAAACATGTCAGATGCTGCATAAATGGAATGGGCAAGAGAATCATCGTACTTCAATATCAGCCGAATGTGCTCATGATTCTGAAAATGGTTTGCAATACCCTCAAACTCCCTCTACAAAAGAAATGAGTAAATCAGCCAGGAGAAAGTTGACCACACACACACGCACACACACACACATATATATATATATGTGATCAAATAAGATATCAATCCAAAATATCTGTAAAATGCAGGGCATTGAATGTGTTTTGCAGCAGAAACAAAATAAAATAAAATAAAAGATCACCTGAATATGAGCAACTGGGCTTGAGCCAAGAAGTACAAATTGTCCACCCAACTCCAAAGTTCGGTATATTGCATGTCTAATAAGATGTACACCTTTCTGCGGCACCAATCTTGTTATACAGCCTACCTATTCAATAAAATACAAAATATGATTTTAAAAAATGGAAGTAGATTCATCCAGGAAACAAATGTCTGAGATGACCCCATATGCAGAATTAAAATTACACAAGGAAGAGTGTAACATTCACATGGTATTGGTGCTCATGAGCTTCCTTACAGTCTCAGTATTACAATATATCATTTACTCCAACAAATAAAATAAATTATTTGAATGCTAACCTGATATAAAAGGAACATTGAAACGATTTGATACAAACCAAAATCAAATATATTTTCTTCACACTTGGCCGTGGAATACTAAGCATTAAAATAAAATCCTTACTACATAAAAATTAAAAGAATAAGAATAAGAGCCCCTGTAAGTTGCAGTTCCATGCTGCATGCAAGAAAGATCCTTTTACTATTCGTCAAAGTATCATGAAATAATCTTGACATATTACTGCTCAATGTATATTACTACATGGTCGGCTGATGTCATAGGATCAATAAAAGTGGTGAATGAGATAATTGGTTGGTAATGCATTGACGCAACAGTATCAGTGTAAAATTGCTAATTATGATACCCAGAAAAAAATTAAAGTCCAACCATTTCAAAAAAGAAAAATGAATCTTTCAGTACTTTTGAAGGAAGAATACCAATGGCCGCTTAGCATCTGCAGTAGATAGCCCGAGATGCCTTCTTATAGCTAATTTGTTTTCTGTTTTGCCTTGAAGATCATTAGAACTGTACTGAACTTTGAGAAATGAATCTGTCATAGGATTCCATGAATCGGTATCAATTCCATTAAGGATTCCAATAAACTTCTTGGCATGAAAATTAAGAGTTGAATGGAGGCCTCTTCCACCCTGTAAAATATGAAAGAAACTTATATAGAGAACTTTGAGCAGAAATCAATAAAAGGGAGCAAACTTCAAGAATAATGTTCGGTGAAAGAATCACTCATTCACTGCTAATAGTCTTGCAGACTAATATGTGGTTTCCAATCCTCATGATTAACTTTTATCACAAAGGCTGGAGAAATAAACCCAAAATATTACACTAGTTTAACTATAGATGCCTTGATAGAGTTATGTGAATGACACGTGATTGTAACATCATTTTAGATACAACATTTGGTCATTCCAAATGTTATCTTCGTTTTCTTTTCCACATAGTTTTTCCTCTTGTAGGTGCAACATCAAAAAATTCTAATGGAAAAAATAAATTTCTACTGAAAGTGAGGGAGGGGACCATATGGCACCAAAATAAAGCAATTACACACTTGGTTGCAAATGATGCAGAAGTTTCAATTATTATAGCATATTATAGCATATGAATGATTTTTTCTGTGCAGAAGAAAATTCCTACCCAGAAAATTTTACGGCTGATAGTTATTTTTTTATAAAAAGTATTTATAAGTTTTTCCGATTAATTTGGATCAGAGCAGATATTGGAAACAGAGGATTCTTATAGCTGAACCCAACTAGTTTGGGACTAAGGCTTGGCTGTTATTGTTGTTGTATATTAAACATGACAGATGAAGTGCAGCTACATGATATTATAAAAGAGACCCTTGGTTCTCAGTACAATTTAAAAAAAAAAAAAAAAGAAAACATGACTGCAATTTGTGAATTGCTATGCATTTATATATTTCTAAGGGCACCAGAACAAATAAGTTATAGAAGCTAAAAGCAGAATATTTGTGTATACACTTAATCTTTTACAAGCCCTAGAAACAACTACTGCTTAGATATATAATTAGGGAATACATTTGGACACTGTTGAAAAATTTTCTTGCATAAGTTGTGCTCACTAATCAAAAATTTGACACACAGCTGAAACATGAAATCAAAGGAAACTCCACTTTTCAGATTATTTATGTATAATATCTCATCAGAATATGAGAGAAAAATTTTTCAGCTAAGAAACAACTATAAGGAAGAATTCATACCTCAGCAGTTCGCACCTCTTGTGCATAGGTGGGTGATACAGTTGTGACAATGTTTGAGAACACCACTGCACCCTGGAGAACGGAAACAAGTGAGGACAGGGGGTGGATGGTTCCACTAACAAAGATGTCAACTACAATTGAATAAGAATATCAATACCTTAACAGGATTGATCCTATCATGTGCTGAGTTGTCCTGCATCCTATCTGGTCTATTTAGCTCCTGGACATCAAGTCCACAAGATACCAGCTCTGATGCAGGTGCAGTCCCTTGATACTCAAAGTTATGACATGTAAAGCAAATTCTAGCTGAATTCAATCCTTTGGGGGCGTAAATATCCCAGTAAAGTGGCGCCTGAAATAGCACATAAGAGTTTCAATTGTAATAAAATGATTGAATCAGGCACAGAAAGAAAATACAAGGCAACATAGAATTTTAATCAATCATACAACAAAGGCTGTCTGCCAGTCATGGCAATGAATTATGTCTGGTTTTTTGCCGGCTTGAAGAAGCAACTCAAGTGCAGCTCGGCTGAAAAATGAAAAGCGTTTGAAATCATCATGCTCCCCATAAAACTGCCCTCTCCAGAAAAACTTGTTAGGGTGATGAGGCTCAATAAAATAAACAGGAAGACCTGCATGAAAAAAAAAATCCATGATTAAAATATATTGCTTAAAGAAACTGCAGAAATTAAACCAATAAAAAGATCATAAACCTTCAATGGTGCCAACCCATATTTTATTTTTGTATAATTTGCCATCAAAATATGATTCCACGACCACATCTAGAGCCTGTACAAGTAATCAGATTACTGAAAATATTCATAAAATACATATCTTTTCAATTGTTGCACAATTCAAAATTTTAGCATTACCCTCAAATTGCCAATACCATCATATTGCATGCAATCGTATTTAGGCAGAATAATTTCCACAAGATGTCCTCTCTTTTGCAGTGCTTTTCCAAGACCAGTCACAACATCTCCCAAACCACCAACCTGTAAAAATATGGATATACTGTTAATGGTAAGAATAAATAGCCTAGATCTACCCAAACTTAGCAACTTCACTAGCAAGATTTGCCAACTTCGGCCTTAAATATGAAATGAAGAAAACCTGTAGTACAGGCGAATTGGTCACATAACCTGTATCATATATTGGATAGTTAGATACAAATTTTTATTATCACATTTTAAAACACCTAAGGAGCAAGTTTCCCTGCCATGCGCAGATGCATTGGCACAGATATGCAAACAGAGTGGGGTAGTGCTGAAGAAATTAGCAACTTCACTAGCAACATTTGCTAAATTATACCTTAAAAATGAAATGAAGAAAACCTAGAGTACAGGCAAATTGGTCACATAATCTGTATCATATATTGGGTAATTAGATACAAATAGATACAAATTTTTATTATACACATTTTAAAACACCTGATGAGCAAGTTTCCCTGCCATGCGCAGATGCATTGACACAGATACGTGTTACAGAGTGGGATAGTGGTAAAGCCAACTGCAATGTATGAACAGAAAGAATCATTCACTGCAAGACCACTGCAAGTGATTGAAGACGACAGCATATCGATGATAAAACTGCCAGGAGGTTCAAAACCACTGCAACGGCACAAACTTTTTTGCATTGATTTCGCAAATACTAAATGATATCTATCCTGCAACTTTGATAAGGCACTGATGCCTGTGGCCAAATGGCAATCCAAAGAGGATCAGGAAATGTGCTTCATGTGTACTATGCTTCATGTGTGCACCTCTATAATAAAGAAGAAGAAAAGGATGCATAAGAACTATCTAACCTTCTCCTGCCCCCTACCAGTATCAGTAACTTGTTTTTGGACAATTGTAACTTAACTAAATCAATTGGATAATGTGTATGTTTCCAGAAGTAAAGAAAAAGTAGCCTCTGTTTCACTTCTAAAGACCTAATTAGTACTTCAACACAAATGCTCTATTTGTGACAGTGACAAAGTACAGAGGAGTGTGATATACATTGCTAAATGTCTCTTTAGTTTATATTTTGCTTAAAATGCAAAAATATATGAAAACCGCATTTGTCTGAGAAACATTCATATGTGACAGCATTTCAAATAACATTAAATGAGATTCCAAAACAGCTGAGTACTTAGCAACATAATAAGAAATTGGCACAGGGAAAGAAACTTAAAGAATAAACATTAAAAAATGCCAAAAGATGCCAAAAGCTCACAAAGAGAATTTGACCAAGTTAAGTTTACCTTAGCAACTGGTGCCATCTCTGCAGCAATATGAATGACATGCAATCCTGAACTACAGATCAAGAAAGAAACAAATTAGGAAGAAAAAAAAAAAAAAAAGCAAAATTGCTGAAATGTTCTACTTAAAGCTATTACCTTGCTGGTGATGATGTGAGCTTGAGAAACGTGGAAACAGCTTCACGGTCATTCTTTTCCCTGCATTCCAAGTAAGCATCACAAACGCGCCTATCTCTTTTCCACACCATATCTCTCAACAGCTTTGCATTTTCTTTTGATAATTTTTCCTCAAGCACCCAACCATCAATCATAAGCAATAAACGACTCCAAAATTCCCAAGGCATATCATCTACAGGTTGATCTAGTGCCTTTTTCTTGCTTTGTTCTTTCAAAGTATTAAGTGTATCTTGAAATTCCTGTACAGATTCTTGATATACTTGGACATAAGAACCTATTTCTTCATCAGACCTTTGAAGACGTTCCTCCAATAATTTTATCTTTTGCTGCATTAGTTCATTAGATTGCTGCAATTTTTCTGACGATAGCTTGTAGACATTGGCTTCTTCCAAGGATTCTTCCAATTTATCAACCTTCTTTCTGAGCTCCTGGTTTTGCTGTAACACTAGAATAGCCTGATCTGCTTGTTTTGTTGCCTTCTCAAGCAAGGCTTGCAAATTTTCCACTTTTTCCCATAAGTCTTTGCATTCAACTTTTAGGCTAGATAATTTTGAAACATCTTCCTGAGAAGTGGACATTTTGGACTCCAGGTCTTTCAGAGAGGACTCCAACAACATGCGCTCTTTCTCCAGTGTTATAACACGTTCATCTGTATCCTTAACATCACTAAGCTCCCTCTTAAGTGCTTCCATATCATTTTTCAGGGATGAATTCTCTGCCCTCAATAAATTAAGCTCCTCACTAAGATAATCAACACTACTATTTTGAAGCAAGGAGGGCTCCTCATTCAAAAGTTTGTCCTGGTTTTCTCCCCTATAAGTCAGTTCATTCTTTAGCTTCTCTAACTGATCCCCCATGAGTTCCACATGTATCTTTTCTTGGGCAGCAACCTTCATTCTTGCATCAGTTTCTGCCAATCTCATCTCCAAAACATTAATTTCCCCTTGCAATATTTCCTTCTCAGCAAGAATTCTTTCAAGATCTTCTAGTGCATGGACCCGAGCTTGATTGAGAAGAAGGATGTCTAGCAAACATTCGACACTGATGAATAAACATGCATGCATCTATCTATATATAAATGACTAGATTGTGTCGATACTATAAATATATTCATGCACACGACCCTGAAAATTTCTAGAATGAAAAATGAACGAAAATAAAGAACTAGATGCATTTAAAAGAAAAAAGAAAGATATCTTACTTTTCTCTGCATTTCTTATCATGCCAATCAAATCCTCAAGTCGGACATGTGAAAATTGCTCCCCGCCCTCTATTTTTAAGCCCTGAATATAGAAATAATACATATAATTTTAATGAACATTGTGTTTTCTTACTCAAGCATAAGCAAACTATAGCAAAAACTAAATCAGGGACAAACTCAATAATAAACCTAAGTAAAGAAGAAATGAAATATTTATCTGTATTCTAATACACTGGAGTGAAGCAACAAACTTCCCAATGGAATTATGCTAATGTGGATAGTTGCACAAGTACACTGGAATAGGCCACGTAGAACATTTAACTACACAGCAAAAGCCCAGATTTATCATTTTCTTTTTATTGGCTTGGCAAAGAGGAATACCGAAGGTTTCATTTCATCAGGAATACTAGAAAGCTTCTCTCCTCCATCTATGGCCTGTGAGACAAAAAGAAAAATCATCATTAACTTGACATCTACAATTGTCTACAACTATGCTCAACTATATCTCCAAAGAAGATAATTAGTCTTGAAGTGTATACCCGTGATAAATGACATGAAAACAAGTAAATCTTTGTGAAACAACCTATTCAAATTTTTGAATATAATTTGCTATTATGCAATGCCCTCAGAGTTCTTTGTGGTACAACGACTTAGAACATGCCAACTAACTAGAAGTTAAAATGACAAATTCATAATGCTATAACCCCATTTTCCCAACAAAATCTGCAATTGCAAGCATATTACGTAAATAATAGAAAATATGCACAACATTACAACGAGTTCAGTATTCCATCAGACCAGTACCAAAGATTTCATTTCCTCTGTAAGACTGTAAAGATCTTTTGCATCAACAAACTTAATATTTTCCACGTCTACATTCTTCTCCATATTTTTTGAACTTCTATTAGATTCCGCATCAACACTATCATTAGCCCCAAAGTCATTGTTCAAGCAAGGAATAGCATGAACTTCAGAAGCATCTTCAACTTCAGAATCATCATCACCAGAAGACTGAAAATCTGCAGTAGTAGTAGGCCGCTGAGGAGACGCTTTCTTCACTTGCTGTCTCCTACTGTATCAAATTCCATAAAAAAAAAAAACATCAATCAGTAAAAGGAATGTAAAAATTACAGAGTCCCATCAATTTTTACCTAAAATTTCGTTGCCGCATTTTGCAAGAAGCAGGAAGCAATTTTTGAGAAGGCAGGAAGAATCGAACAGTTGTTTGCTTATTCTCGTTACGGTTACAGTTGAAAGCGGTAAATCCCTGGCTCAGAAACCACGTTGATGGCTTCGTCGCCATGGTTGTTTCTTCACAGAAAAACCGGTAAAAGCGCCCCTCCCTCTTGCTCCGCTTTGTACACAGAAGCGAAAGTGAGGGAAGAGTTCAAGAGCATCGAAATTAAAATTAATAAAATATCCTTTGCTGGAGTTTTCGAATCTCTTTCGTTTGAAGGAAAGTCGTGAATTAAGAGGATACGTGGACGTGTGAACAAAAACTAAGTACCTTTTACCACTGATATTTTTCTTATACGTTATCTTAATCGAACGGTGGAGAATGGTGGGCTCACAAAGAGGGTGAGGAAACGAAAGCCCATTTATCCGCTTTTCAATTTGTCGTGTGGATATAAACGGTGATGTGTGATGGTAACATTATTGTTATCTGTTCTTATGTGTACAGTAGTGCTGCCTTTATGATTTACAGTAATTTTTTATTTGCTGGTTACTAATCAGATCTAATTAAATCTTTGAAAATCGTAATACATCAAATCATGGTATCACTAAAAATTTTGAAATTTAAATAATTTCATAATTTTTTTAATATGTAACAATGTCTAAGGTAAACTTTTTCGGTAAGTATCTCTCTTGTTATATTCAAATATATTTAAATATCCATTTAAATATTTAAATTTGAATCCATTTAAAATTTTACTATTTATATTCATTCCAAATTCATTTATTTAAAATATCATTTAAACGAGTGAAGTATTCATCAGTTTTAAACTATTAAAATACGAATTTATTTGAAATATATCTTTATTAATAACGGGGAGGATAGCCATAGATATTCATGACTAAACTCGTTTAATATAATGGATATCTAAAAATTTATAATCGACCCTACTTGTATTCGTTCCGAATCGTAATTTCACTGCTATAGTATTCGTTTTAAATTCATTTGTATCCCTTCGTACTCTTATTCAATGGTTAGAAGCGAAACAAATATACTAAAATACTAGTCTTGCTTCCATTCACATTGTTATTATTTATAATGAAAGAAGATTTTTTTTTTTTTTTTTTAATTTGAGAAACCACTTCATAAACGAGAATCAGATATTACAGGAGCTGAAATAAACGAAAAAGGGACAGAGCCCCGCTCCTTAAAGTCTAACAGTGAAACAGCCCAAGTAGCCAAAAGATGGGCAACTCTGTTTGCGGACTTCCTAATAAACATGACAGAACTAGACGCAATGTCTTTTAGCAAATATTTACAATCAGAGATAAGAATCCCAAGCAGAGATTGATCCACGGTCTTTTGATGAATTGCTTGAACAAGAGAAAGTGAATCGGTCTCAAAAATAACATGAGAAAAACCTTTGTGCTTGACCCAACTGAGGGCTTCCTGGAATGACAGAACTTCAGCGAAGAGGGGATCTTGAGAACCCAGCAGCACTTTTTGACAGGCATTTACTAGCTGGCCCGCTTCGTTCCTCAAGACCAGCCAGCCCCGATTTGGCTATTGACCCCAGGGGGTGCAGCATCTGTATTGCACTTCAAGTAACCAGCTGGTGGTGTTGACCAAACCGCGGCTCCTTGATCGACTACAGGGACTGGGCAGGCCGTCTTAATCTGCGCAGATTGCCAAGCAAGCAGGTAGGAGAAACTGGAATTTAGCAATTGTGGAGCAGGTGTTCTTGTGTTGCTCCAAAGAACTTCATTTCTATGGCGCCAAATCGTCCAAAGAACAATACAAAGAGCTTGGACATCTTCAACATCCATACCTAAGAACACATTCTGCAGCCAGTCTTCAATCCTCTGGAACGCATGCAGATCAAATACAGCAAGAACGCTCGGCACCGTACACTCCAAACATTCACACGCATACCCACAGTCCACAAAAACGTGAAGAGGAATCTCTTCTGCTAGACCACATACGGGACACAGCACGTCGACATCAACCTTCCGTTGAATCAGTAGAGTTTTTACTGGTAGACAATTTGAACCAAGTCTCCAGATCAAGTTCTTCACCTTCGATAGGATCTTCAAGCCCCAAAAACGTTGCCAAAATGATTGCAGTGAGGGGGCAGGTGTATTGGTCATATCTGGAACTAGTAGTCGGTAGGCACTTTTGACAGTATAGGTTCCTCTCTTCTCATTGTCCCAAAACCAGTCATCACTGCTGCTGGATAAACCCAGGGGAATCTGAATAATCAATTTCCAATCCCTTTCGATGAACAGCTCCTTTAGCAACTCCACCTTCCACAACATCCGTATTTTCGATACGGATAAAAACTTAATTATAAAACAAATCATGTTCGATAATCCCTCTTAGACTAATGTTCTAGGATAGTATTAGAGATTAAGAATATGCTTCATGGAATGTTAGCCCTTAATATATAGCATTCCAATTAATTGAATTTTTTAGAATTATTTTATCTTTGACGACTAAACAAATAGCTAACTTTACCAGATTTTTGTATTAAAATAAACAACCAACCATTAACATCTGACAATATTAAAATAATACCGGAGAATACTCATTACATACGAATGACAAGAAATTTCATCCAAGTCTTGATACGACTTGCAGTTGTAGTAGCCTGTTATAATTTAGCCAATTAGTTACATAATTTCATTTTATGGTCATGTTCGGTAATAGGGTAACTTTTATCATTTTGATCAAGTCAAAAACTCTACCTCTATTAATTGTAACGTCGGTAACAACTCTTATAATAACTTTTAGAGTTGGGAGAGCTTTTTATGAAATGCTAAACACTCTAGCTTTTAATATTTAATAGACAATTCTTTTTGATAATCATGCTATTATTTTTTTCTCTCGAATTCAACTAATTAAATAATTAATGTCTTTTTTTTGTCATTTTAAGTTTAATAACTAATTAACAGTTATTTTTACCGAATATTTCTAATTTAATTCTCTCTATAAACAGCTGTCAGTTAAAAGCTAACCCTAACAACTAACAGCTAATATTGTCGAATAGACCCTACGTCTTATGAAAGTTTTAAAATGTGAGAGGTTTCAAGTCTTTTAAAGGTTATGGAGCTGGAAAGTTTCAAGTTTAAGTTTTCTTTAACTTAAAAGTTGTCATCATTTTGATGAACGTTATTTATTATTAAAGAAGCAGAGATTCTCTAGGTTTAAACAAAGTGATTTAAAGTTTTAAAGAACTATATCAAAATAGGTATTCTTGGTTTAAATGACTATAAACTTTTATTTATGTAAAGCTAAATTGTGTTTCGATACGAGGAAAAAGTTATAAAACAAATCATATTTGATAATCCCTCTTAAGCTAGCGACCGCTATTCTAAGATAGTATTAGAGATTGAGAATGTGCTTTATAAAATGCTAGCCCTTAATATATAACATTTCACAAAAAATTAATTGAATTTTTAAAAATTATTTATCTTTAACGTCTAAACAAATAGCTAGTTTCATCGGATATTTATGCACGAAATCACTTCATAAACAGTTAATTACTAACATCTGGCAATATTAAAATAATATTAAAAAATACTCCATACATATGACAATATTAAAATAATCTCGGAGAATACTCCATACATAAGCATGACAACGAAGATTATCTAGGTCTTGATACGACTTCCAACTGTAGCGGCTTGTTAATAATTTGGCCAATTAGGTACATAATTTCCTTTTATGGCTGTCTTCGGCGATCGTTTTAAAATAACTTTTAGCGTTTTGATAAAGTTAAAACTCTACCTCTATTAATTGTAGCGTTCAGTAACAAAGCTTTTATAATAACTTTTAGAATTTGAAGAAATTTTTTATGAAACGTTAAATACTATAGTTTTTAGCATTTCATAGACTTTTTTTTTTTTTTTTTGACAATCATCCTATTGTTTTTTCTCTCGAATTCAACTAATTAAAGAACCAATGTCTTTTTTTGTCATTTTAAGTTAAATAGCTAATTAAACAATTATTTTTTACTGAACATTTCTAGTTTAAATCCCTCAATAAACATTTAACAGCTAATAAAACAACTAAGATCTACTACAATAACTAACAGCTATTAAAACAGATAATATTGTCGAATAAATCCTATGTCCTTTAGAGGTTATAGAATGTGAGGTTTCAAGTCCTTTAAAGGTTATGGAGCTGAGAGGTTTCAAATTTAAGTTCTCTTTTACTTAAAAATTATTATTATTTTAATAAATGTTATTCGAAGTGTAAGATTATTTTACTAAAACCTACAATATTCTTTGAACTAATTTGACCGCCTATAAATAAAATAAATAAATAAATAAACATAGCTTTACCTTCTCCTTCACCCATAGTAATCAGAATTCACAAAAGAAATATACATATAATTTTAAATTGATATTTAAAAAAAAAAAAAAAAAAAAAAAAAACCTCCTAACTTTTTATTCTGAGTCCGGACATATCAATCTCGTTTTTTTTTTTTTTTTTTTTTTTTTTTTAAATATAAGAAGCCCTAGTCCTTCCTCCTCGGTTCTCATTTGGCAATATCTAACAAACCTGTCGATTGCTTTGACCTATGGGATTATCTCATCCAAAAACGAAAATGTCATTTAAATTTCAACGTAAAATATATTTTAATCTGTATGTTTTTTTTTTTCTAACAATATAATAGAATTTTATTTATTACAATATTAGGAAGATTAGCATTTTAACTATAATTCTTTATGACTTACATTTCACGTTGCCATTATTTTTTACTTACTCGTTTATTTTTTATATAATATTTAGTATTTGGTATAGTTTTCATAAATATTAATTAATATCATGTTAATATTAGTATTAATCTCCAAACATCTCTAAAATATTTATTATTTTACTAGTCATAATTATTATCTTCTTTAAATAAAATCATATGAATTAATTAATTAAAATAGATAATTGTATTATTTTGACTATTTTAGATAAATTATATTAATTATTAGAATGGATATTTTAATTTAATTAATTTACATAAATCACATCGATTAAATTAATCAATTAAAATCAATAGTCATATTAATTTAATTTTTCAGATAATCCATATTAATTAAATTAATTAAAATAGCTATTAAATTAATTTAATTTTTATATAATTCAAATATCAAACATTACAATTAATTAAATATTATTTATAGTTTTAATTGACTATAACTAATAACATTATAGGATATTTTAGGAAATTCTGTTATTTCTACATCATTACCACATTTATATTGGTTATAAATATATGATTGTACCTTGCCATTTAGGGTTGATTAAAACTTAACATGATAGCTCGAGGTGACGGGACCTCCCATATCAAGGGGCTATTTCCAAATAAACTTGAAATATTTAGAAACATACACGTAATTATATACATTAAAAAATAATTAAAAATTAAAAATTAAAAATGGGAAATACGTTTCTTAGTGGGAAAGGTCACAATTGCCTTGCCAATTAAGGGTACCACTATAACTGCAATGTTAGTGGCCCTAGCCTAGTACTCCTCTTCCTTATCTATTCATCAAATGCACCTTTCCATTGTTTTATTTCTTATTAGTAGCTTTATAATTTTTTACTTAATAATATATATAATGAAATTGCTTTATCTTTGGTGGAAAATCTCTCTATATATATTATAATATATTTCATGAGGCAGAGAGAGGCCACGAATGGCCTGCCCCCCACCAACCCACAAATTTTTATTTTTTTTTAAATATTGAAAATTTTAAATTTTATCCATTTTCATTTTTTATTTCTTCCGTTAATTTTGAAAATTTTTTTTAGGTACCTTTTAGTTTCCAACTTTGACTCTGCTAGTAGCATAGGTGAGCAAGATCGATTTGGTTTAAACTGAGCTGCAAAGGAAAAAAGTAAATTCGATTTTTCAAAAGTAAAACTAAATCGACTAAAATTTAGTAATGAAATTAAATCCACCCGAATTGAACTAGCTTGATTCGATTTTAAACCTAATCAATTAACTTTCATAAAATCGAACCAAGAGAAATTCGGTCCAAACCATTTGAAATGACGATTAAATTTTCTTATAAGCAGCTAACTGAATCGGCTGAATTAGGTTGAATCATTTTTCAGTTTGGTTCAGTATTGGTTTTGCATTCCCCTAACCACTAATATAGATTAGCTCAACATTTTACATGGTTTCCAAATACAAATTAATATAAGGAAGCACACACTAAAAATAAGAAATTTAATTAAGAGATTACCATACTAGAAATAATTTAAAAAATAAAAATAAAAATAAAATCATATATGAGAAATTCAATATTAGAAATGAATATGCAACCTCAACTATATAAACCCAAATTCACATATTGAAAATCACAAATTCACCGTTTTTCTATGTTTTCTACAGAATCTTGAACTAATCAATGGGTCGAAAAAAGATAGAAATGAAGATGGTGAAAGACGATAATTCTCGTCAGGTGACTTTCTCTAAGCGAAGAACTGGTCTATTCAAGAAGGCTAATGAACTCGCAATTCTTTGCGCGGCGCAAATTGCGATCATCGTTTTCTCTCCCGGAGGGAAGCCATTTTCGTTCGGTAACACAAGCGTGGAGTCTGTGGCCGAGAGATTTCTAAATCAAGACAAAAATAAAAATTCTAAAGTATCTACCTTTGGCAGAAAAGAGGTTAGATTGGAGAAACTCAGTAACAAACTCAGTGAGCTGCAGAAACAACTTCTATTTGAGAAAAAGAAAGAAGACTTACTAAAAAAAACGATAAAAGCAAATGGGATAGCCGATATTAAAGCTTTTAATGATATGAGTATTGGCGAACTTTTGCAGATGAAAAAAGCTTTAGAACTGCTTCATAAAATTGTGAGAACTCACATCGTTGAAATGGAGGCATCTTCTTCGTTGATTCTTCTGTCTAAGAAATCTGTTTGTTAGGTTTCTTAATTTGAATAATATTAAAACTTCATGTAATGGGAATAAACTATCTCCTATATATTATAATGTTTCAAAGTTAGAAATATGATCTATTGCAATATGTGTTGGTAATTACTTACTTTTTTTTCTTCAAAACATATTTACACTTAGATAGATAATCTTTAACTTTACAAATAAAATTCGCCGGAAATATAATCTATTTTTATTACGCAGATTATTAAATTGAATGAAATAAAACTAATCGAAAAAATCAGAAACTAAAAATCGAATTTCCAATAATTGAAACCAAACTGAAATAAAGAGAAAATTGAATTAATTATATTTTATTCGTTGTTAATAGATTGAAATATATATATATATATATATATATATATATATATATATATATATATATATATTGTTTTTTTAATAGATGGAAAATATATCTAATAAAACAAAAATGAGAATTATCTAATATCTATAGAAATAAACTATAAATTCTACTCTAATTTTTTAATGATTATAAAATAATAAGATATTCTCAATAGTATTAGTTAAATAATTAATGGATGATCAATTTATTATCATAAGAAAGTGAAGAATTAGGAAGCAAAATGTGGTTCTTTTAGACAAATTCTATAAATTAAAATGAATGTCTCCATATCATCACTTACAATCCCTAATGGCAACAATATTCCATTCTTTTTGAATTTCCTTCTTAAATTCAAAATTTGAATTTACTTTCTTTCTCCTTTTTTATTTTTTTTTATTTCATAATGCAAATTTAATTTTACATATCTATTAACTTCAACTTCTATTATTGAGAAGTTTTCTCTTATCATTCTTTATCTTTTATTACTATTAATATCTTTTATTTTTATATTTCAAAACTTCATGATACCAGGATAGATCCAAAAAAAGATTTTATTATTTGAAGATATCTTTCAAAGGCTTTTATATTCCTACAATATAGTTTGTATTAAATTTTTTGGGATCGTCTTAAAATTTTTCACATATATATAATCAATTTTAATTAACATATCATTTCTATTTAATATTAAAATTTGTTTAATTTATTTATTTTTGAACATGTTGATCCATAGGTTATAGTCAAATTAACTCACGAGGATATTTATTTTCAAAAATTAACTATAAGGTCCCTAATTTATTATTTAAAAAAAAAAAAAAAAACTAAGATACCAATTTATTCTTTTCCCTTAGAATTTTTGGTAATAAATTTTAACTCCACGGGTTTAGAAAATTACTCACTCCCCCGATATGTAAAAGATATTTAAAAATTTACCTACTCATTGCAAACCCGCTAAGGTGTTAGCCCAACCCAAGTCCAAATGGCACGAAAGCGCAAGCCCAAGTCCAAATGGTTCTTTTTTCCTTCTTTTTTTTTTTTTTTTTTTTTTTTTTTTTTTTTTTTTGGTTTTACTTTACTTTTTCAACCATCTATGTCCCTGAATTAAGTTAGTGATATTAAATTCCTAATTCCAAGAGGGCCTTTCATTCCAATTTCTACATAATTCAAGTAAATTATAATTTAATCTGATTATAGTTAAGTTTGTTTTGTTGTTTCTCCATCTACTTTTATTTATTTTTTAAGATTTTTAGTTTTTTAACATAGTAATTAAGAAAACAATTAAAATTATCTAATTTATAAATAAAATATTATTTGACTTGATAAAATTACATGTTTTCTATTTAATTAAGAGAGGTAAAGTGAGATAATTAAGAGACAGAGAAGGGAAGTGACATGATAAAGTTGAAACATTTTTTAAAAAATCATTAGTTTCATTTGTTTGGTCTATAAGTAGAGTCATGATTCGGTATACGCAAGTTTTTTCCGTGATAAAAATGTGTCTAGCAAATTATATAAATAGTTATAATATTTTATAGAGAAAAAAGTAAGATTGAAAATATATATATATATATCTTTTAATTTTCTCAAACTGATAAATAATTTTGAATAAAACAATTTCAGAAGGAACATACAAATTTTTTTGAGATTATGATAATATTTTTAATTATTTTCTCAAATTTTTTTGAAACATACAATATTAAACAATGTTGAATAATCATATTAATCACATTAAAAAAAAATTCAAAATATAATCAGCACCCATCATTAATCAAAAATTCTAAGTACAACCATTCATAATTAAATACTATAAAACATTTTTTTTTTTTTTTACAAAACAATATACAATATTTAAGGATCGATGACTTCTTGATGTCATCTTGAAAATTTTAAATTAGGAAAGAATGCCACACTTGCATGTATACATCAACATCTAAACTACAAATCAATAATAATTTTGATGACTTGATAACTTGCAAATCAATTATCATACCTTTCAAGCAGATTTTTAGGAGTAAATGGAGGAAATAAGTTGAACTTAGACCTAATCTTGACAGATTGACATGGTGAAGCATATTAGGTTATAGCTAAGCTAGCTGCAGAGCATAAAGCATTTGGAGCAATCTTTTCCCTTTTAGAAAAGGATGACCAAAGTTAAACATTATAATATAAGCTTGAAAAATGATGGATGTCATAAGCTTTAAAGACCAAACATGGCCACACGTGCAGACTATGGAAGCTAGAATTGCAAACAATACGACATTCTTTTGCTTTGTGGACAAGACATTATATTTGAGCTATTGCTTGAACTTGCAGGCTAAAGAAGTGACCAAACTCATCATATATCTAATCTTTTTCTTTCTATTTAATGGGTTACAAATCATTGTTTCTCTTATCTAGATATTGGAGCGTTCTCTTTTCTTGAAATTGTGCAACCATTCATTTTATTATATAGGAATAATAATATGTTGTTACCCTTATTTATAGAATAAAAAAATAAATTAATTGAGCTAACCAGGTGTGCTCTGATTGATTTTCTCATTAATGTGGGAAGTAAAACTCGATCATAAGAGTTTTTATTAATTTGATGAGTAAGGTGAGTGTTACTCTATTGTGAAACTCATCGTGTTATTTCGGCTTATTGAACCTTCTAATGAATAGAAAGAGACAGATTAATTGACAATAATATTAGGTTTAATCACAAAAATACGTGATTAAATTTAAACATATTCAATTAGGAAGCCCACAAATTGATTTTGACCGTTTGATTATTGTATTAGAGTTTCAGTTCAACCAACTATACACCACCAACCGCTTGTTTTCTAAACAACAATTATTATAAACCAAAGGGAGCATCTTACTGAAGAATAATATATTGATAGAAAGAAATTTTTGTTTAATACGAAAAGCAAACAAAAAGATTATTCTCAATCGCTTGGATATGAATCTTTGAAAGAAACTATAATTTTAAGCCGACCAAGCATGGAATCCACACAATTGATCAGAACCTTCTCTTTATATTTTTTGAAAAAAGAGTAGCCATTATAGTAACATTAGAAGCCAAAACATCATTTCTAGTGGTGTTGTTTCTCTTTTTTTTATTATTATTATTATTTAAACAATAAAATATCATTTTACAATTAATTTCTTCTAAATTATAGAACGTAAAAATCTTTACATTGTAACTATAAGTGTAACTATAAGTGCAAGTGCATTTTTCAGATATCAAATTTTTATTTTCATTCTTGAAATGTTTGAATACCATTTTTCACTCAAACCCATATATGATTTACCTCAATAAAAACGTAATCTTGATAGCACATAAGGAAGTAAATCGATCAACAGGTAATCTGTTTAGAATATCTTTCCAACTTATAGCTACAACTTTATGACCATATATATGCTAAATGTCCAAATCATGTACATATATCAAACTATATTATTTATGTTTGGATGGAATAATATATTTTTTAAAAGTTTTCATGTTCTTTTTAAGTTTATTGCTTCTCTTTTGGTAAGATCCCAAAAAATGGAAGGTTACAACTACAAGTGCATAACACCACCACATGCTCTGGTCTCAACAACCCACCTACCTAGCTAGCCACAGCCAATGTCATCTAAAACTTTTATCCTCAAGAATACAATTATCAAGCATATTCTTCCTTATGTGTCCTCGTTTCCAAGGGAGAAGAAAAGAAAAAGAAAAGGAAAGAAAAAGAAAAAGAAACCAACAGATCTTTTTGGGTGTTTATATTTCTTTACGCCCACCGTTAATGGAAGCACAAATGGCCTTTCAGACAGCCACTATAATATGAACGAAGGGAAAGTATAGATTCTTAACCCGTTCTTGGTTTTAAATATATAAGTTGAAAATTTTCCAATATATTTTTGAGATTGCAATCAGTGAGGGAATCTTTGAAGTTGTTAATTGTATCTTACTGATTGGACTTCTCAAGTTTGGTTTTCCGACTATTAAAGATTGAATCTTTTGCAGTTCAGAAGCTCTATAATTGGCTGTCCTGTAATACTGTACTCTCTCTTCTTCTGGGTTCTTTAAGCCTTCTGCTGCTTCTTGTGCACGTCCAGCCGAACTTTTCAAAGCCTTGTCTTAATCTTCTGTACCTCTTGTGAATTTCATTGATATAGCATATCCATGCTCATATTAAAAAATGAAAAAAGAAAAAGAACACTGTGGAATGGGAGAATTAGTATAAATTTGTCAAAAGACAAGACTTGTTAGTTGGAAGTTGGAGACAATTATTAAACTAATTAACTAAAGTAACTGTCATTGATTAAACAATTAAAATTAATACTTAGCTTAGGTTCCACGTTAACTTTTTTAAGTAATTTTCAGCCGAATATTATTTAATATCGAATAACATGATGTTTTATCAAAAGTTAACCCATGTAAAATTTATCTTTTAGTATTTTATGAAAAGCTACTTAATCATCTAACAGTTAAATGCCGACGGCTATCAAAACAGCTACTTTTACGGAACAGACCTTTAATAAAATCAATATCAATTGAATTAATTTTCAAATCGAGTGAAATGATAGTATTATTTTATGGAAATTAATTTTATGCAAAAATTTTGTTAGAGTAAAACACCTTTAAAACCATAGAGCATAAAGATTTTTAGTCCTATCAATAAATGTGTTTCTTGAAGATTGAATTTTTATTTTCACTTTCACGAGAATAATCATTTATCATCTAGACCAACACTTTATCGGTAATGTTTGTAGAATTTTTACTTGAATTGACCACAACTAAAAATAAAATAATAAAATAATTTTAAACCGAAAAAAGGGAAAATAACAAAATCAATGAAATCCTACCCAACTATATACCAAACTATAAAACAAAATTTTCACTGTCACCAACCAAAGAGAGCCTCACATCACTCTCTTCCATGGAAGATGAGATCTTAACTCACCAGTTTGTGAAAATGTATTGTTGGTTTTCATGAGTTAGAGTTTATGTACTTATGAATAGAATAATGTGGAAGGATTTAATTAATTATAAATTTAAAATTTAATTTAATTTCTTAAAATTTATAATCTAATAGTTAAAAATAATTATGGTAACATATATTAATTTTTAGTAAGATATTAGAAAAAAAAATATAAAATTTGATAAATTAATTTAGAGTGTAAAATACTATGAATTTTACATGTCATTGCAATTGGATTCTATTGATATGGAGTTAAATTGATTTTTTAAAAATCTAAAAAAAAAAAAAGGGGGGGGGGGGGGGGGGGGGAAATGAAGTTTCAACCCAAAGCAGACTCAAAGTGGAATTAAAAAAAGTGGGGAAGTTTTTGATTTGCAGAGACATTGCCAAGAAAATCCTTTTCCTATAAAACCACTACTCCTCCCACGTCTGCATAGACACGATGCCACCTTCCTTGATTTTGACCCATCAAAACGCGGCTCAGTTATCGAAATTACCAAAAAACCCTTGCCAAACCCCAAAAATGATAAATCACACTCCTTCTAGTTCTAGCTTTTAGCTTTTCCCTTTTTTATTAAGAAAAGGAAAAACCAAACCGAACCGAACCTTCCCCCTCCCAATATAAACTACCAATTCCTAGCCCCTCTTTGCAATTTCGTGTATACCTATAGCCGGAGAAGAAGGATCAAAGAAAGCGAAACGTTGTTTTACAATTAAGGGGAACGTTGTTTTACAATTATGCAAGAGGAAATAGAAAAGAGCAGCGATGTCAACAGCAGTAGCAAGAGCAGGAGAAAGAAGTTAAAGATGTGGCTTTTTAGGAAGCTAAAGATTAAGGAGGCATGGAGATGGAGATGGAGGTTTTTGGGTTCTGCTTTTAAATGGAAAAGAATTCACTTTCAGCTATCTTTTTTTGATGATATTCTTTTCAAGGTTGTTTCTGTTGTCGAGGCTATTGTTTTGGTGGCTACTTTGTGTTTCTTCTATTTATGTTGCGGCTGTCATATTTAAACTCTTCTGTAATTAATGTTGGGTTTTTTCCCCCTTAATTTCCCTGTAATTTTGTTGCCTGTGTAGTTTCATTCTTCCTCGTAAAAGTAAAAGTTTAACTGAAAACTATGTCATTGGGTTATCTCGAAGATGTTGAGAGAGACAAGGAGAGTGGCGAGTGATTTTGCTTTTATGGAAAACCTGTCAATGCAGGTGTTTGTCAAAATTGCTCTGTCAGTTCCTCCGTGCAATGGAAACAAATGGGTTATTTTGGGTTTTTGAGTTCTGAAATGGAGCTGATTTGAAACAGAGTTATGGAATAGAGAGTACTTGTCAATGTTTCTTCTTTATTTTAATTCCTTCGTGTGCAGAGCCTAAGATAATGCATTTAGCTATAGAGCTCTTCCAATAATTAATCTCTGGGGAAGAAAAAATAAAAAATAAAAAATGTAAAAAAAAACCCCAATCTGGATTGAACCAATTTTTTTATCTCCTTTTCAAAATTTATGGGTTGCTCTGTTCTGCTTGATTATTCCTCCATTGTTTTTATTTCCAGTAGAGGGTCTCAAGTTCGACCAGCAACTAGCATAAGATTTAACCCGGTCTTTCTTACGCTGTGTCCACAGTCGACTTGCATGCTATTTTTGATTCTACGAAGAAAGGAGAATTTTCAAGAATTGATGCCTCAAATTTGCTGAATAATCAGCACTTTACAACCCATGAACTATCTCTGGCTGACATTTCCGGTGAAGAAAATATCTTCAGTAAATTGGGTAGCCTGGAGCTAGGTTTCGTAAGGAAGTGGCGCAAACTTGTATATAAATTAATTAAACATTGAATTTCCATAATTCAACTATGTTCAAACTCCAAAAATTATTTTTTTTTCCAGAGATATTGCCCCACTATGTATTTTTCATATCTTTTACGGTAATTTATTTTTTAGATTTATAAATATATTTCTGTATTTTTTATATTTACACGTTTTCGCATTTTCCTTCTTTATAATTTTGAAAATACATAGCCATGAACATGATGCTGTTGCTGTTTTTGTTAGGAAACCAGTTATTTTCACTTACTAGAAAGATACTGTGTGGTTGGGAAACAAGCAGTGAACCCTTAAGCATCCAAATGGGAATTTTTGTGTATTTTTTTTTTCTTTTTTTGACTAAAACAACAGCCAATGAATTTATTAACCACCATTAAGGTTTACTCTTTATATGAGTTTATTTAATGATACATTTTCTTTGTTTCCAAATTCTAATGATGCGAAAGGAAAAATCTAACTAAGCAAAAGAAGAAAAGCCAAAAGCTAGAAGGCAAAGGCACTGCAGATTTACCAAGAAAAGCAGAGCCTGCATGATTCATAGCAACCGTCCAAAATAATGAGAAATTAACTCCTTGTAAGCCATGGCCATGGGAAATTTATCCAACTGCCGCCCGTAAAAACAAGAATTGAAGAAACAAGAATTGAAAATGCAATCTCCCTGGTTTGCAGGGGAAGAATGTGTTCTATAAATCTATGAACAGACTTTTCTTGATTTTTATATTTTGACGTGCCAGTATATGATTAAATAGTAAATATTGTACTTGTAAACAGCTATTAAGATGTGATAGGTTTTGGTGTTATATTAGCCAAATCTTAGCTTCAACTTTGAGAAACTAATCTTGCCAGTTAGATAAGCTTATGCAATTAGCCAAAACATAAGTTTTTTTAGTTTTAGTTTTACCATTACCCTTGTAAATTGGAAATTATATTTTTAATTTTGGGTAAAAGTTTATGCTAAAAATGTCCCAGCAACATGTGATGATTTATGATGATGATTGGCCTACACTTTTTAAGGGCTTGGATTGGATTGGTAGACATTTCAATTTTATGTCCTAGGAGGAAGGAATAGAGTTGAAGGGTACAGCGAAGATATGATGATAGTTTTGCATATTTTATTAGTTCATAAATAAATTATTAATATATAATAATAAATAAGAAAGGTTTCATTAAATAAAAAAAAAAGTGTTGATCCGAATAAGGTAATTCAATAGTAAAAAACATTTGCGAGATTAATCATTATGATTTAAATTTATGGATTTAATTTTCAATATAAATATTTTTAGACCAACCTTTAACTTCTGAAGATGAGCAGTAATTAATCAAAATTAGTGTGAGAATCCATAATTATATTTATGAACCAAACGGATCAAAAGCTTGACCAATTTGAATGGGTCAACACACAATAATCAAATTTTGAGAAAAGTTAGGTTGGGTTTCAAAAATGATAGACTACAAATTGAGATCCTACAATGACAAAATTCAACACGCCAGACGCCGCAGTGAGCAAAACACAACCTTTGGTATACTATACATGTTGATGAGTTTCTATATATGAAGACATATACTTGAATAGATGATAGAAGGACCCTCGTCTCTTCTAGCAGCCTTAAAGAAGGGTCCTTGTCCTTACAAATATTTTTGACTCAAATTACTTCAACGTTTCAGTCTTGCATAAGTCTTACTCTTTACTGCTCCTTTTGTTTCTAGAAAGTGATTTAGACAAATATTTTTCAAGTTTTTTAATATTCGAGATAATAAGAAAAATTAGTTAATAGAAAATATTTTTCTAATGAAAAAGAAAACTAAGTATTTTTTCAAAAATAAATTAGTTATTAGAATTTAATTTATTTAAGTTCAAAAATAAATTCATTGAAAAAACCTTCAAGAAATAAAGTATTTTTTCAAACTAAATAATTAAAACTATACAAAGATGAAACATAGTACTAATTAAAGTAGATCAAATTGGATTAATGGTCAATTAATTGCATAGAGCAGTTGTTGCGAGATACACAAAGCAAACCCATTAGTGTTAGCATTAGTCCTTTTCTCTACACACGTTCATCACTTTTATGAAATGGCTCCATTACAAGACCACCGTCATTGACAGTCTCCGTCGCACGCAGCCTTGAACCTTCCAGCGAGTTCAGACTATTGCTAACACTGCCTTCTTCTTCATCTTTATTGTCATCTTCATCTTCGTCTTCTTCGTAACCAGCATATTGTTGAACTACCAGAACTGAACCTTGAGAAAAGGTTGATGTAACTAATAAATCCCCCATAGCTCCTAGCTCAGGGAACTCACACCAATCCATTAGCCCAGCAGTTAAAGAAGACTGCATTACTTCGCTTCTCCCTACAACATATAGGTCATAAATATGGTGCATTCCTTTCAATTCTTGAATTATATCTTCGTCATTATTTACAATTTTCTCTTCATAACTCATAAACTCTACTCCTGCAGATTTAAGCCTGAATTCATTTACAAACTCATCGTCAAGCTTTTTTTGTCTATCAACAAACGACGTATTTGATAACGTTCTTACTGCTATATCAACAGAGTTAGGGTGTTTTTGTTGTTGTTGTTGTTGTCGTAGTGCATCTTCAACTCCTTCTCCAGGTATAAACCTTACAACTGTTAAAGAAACCCCATGGGTCAGTCCCATTCTCCATGCAAATGATAATGCTTCGCGGTCATCAGGGCCGCCGATAAAAAACATAGCAATTTGACGCAAAGTGAGATTAGATTCTCCTACAGCTCCAAATCCTCTGTCGACAAAAATACCAACGGTGCAAGGTGCATCTGCTAATACATTTAGATTTACACCTCTAAATGAAGTGCTACCATCTTCTTCTAATTTTCCATCTGGGGTTGGTAGCTTGTGAAATGGGAGGATCAAGAAACCGACTTCTTTGTCCTCTGCTAGACAGCAAATATCTTCATGCATAGTCGCAAATGGTGACAGTGCAGTCAACGGGTGCATAGCGACTAGCTCGTTTAGATTCGCATAAGTTTCCAGCGAACTTATTATCTGCTCTGAGTATGCGTTTCTACTGGTACCGCCGCTTTTATTTCCGTTGTGGACAATGAGCATGGCGGAGGCACGGCCAGTTAGCTCGACAAGGTGGAGGGCGAAGATGGTGAGAGGGGATTCTTTTGTGGCGTTGGAGCAATCTATGAGATGGATCATTCCGACGACATTGCGGCTGCTTTGGAAACATGCAAGCATCCGGAACTCTGTGTCGGGTCTGGCATGTACTATTGTTCTTTGCTTGTAATGTGATAGACGTTTGTTGGGATTGTAAATGGAGGATATGATAGGTGGCACGATTCCTGTCATTACTAGAATGGCAAGCATCATTACTACATAGTCTTCTTGTAGCAAAATCTGCAACATATTTCACACGCATGATAGTCAGAAATGTAGAATTCAATTTGTGCTCCCTTAACTTGTTATAGAAACAATCAATATTAGTTTTTCCTCCCGAGGAGTATCGGCACACCCTTTTCGAGTATGAAATTAATTTCTTTTTAAAGTTTGTAACTGATCGATCTCTATCCTTATAAACACAATCAATTGCATAACATATGTTGAGAGAGATAATTACCGATTTGTCAAATCCCATGTTAAGGATAATGAGTGTCAAAATGCCTTTGGTATTCATAAGTACCCCAAGAGCAAAACCATCCTCACGAGTAAGTTGGTAGTAATGAGAAGCAAGGAAAATGCTTATAATCTTGACACTACAGAACAATATTATCATAACCAAATCAAGAATCCAATTGCTTATGCTCCAAATGTCAAGCCTTATCCCCATAGAAGCAAAAAACAGAGGCAACAAATAAGCCGTAATAAAATCCTCAAATTTCTCCAAAAGCGCACTCGCTAGAACTCTATTTGGCATTATAATTCCAAAAACAAAAGCCCCAACGATCGAAGTCGTCCCTAACAAGTCACTTGCAAGAGAGAAGAAAGACACTGATACCAAAATGAAACAGAGGCAATATTCACTGTATTTATTTCCATTTGTACTCTTCTTTATTATGAAAACCAGAAAAGGACGAATTGCCGTAAAGCAAAAAGCTACAAACCCAGTTGTCGCAATAAGAGACAAAATGGCGTTCATTGGACCAACGCTCGCCGGAATCAAAACAGATACCATCAACCATGCAAATACTTCGCTTATTATAGAAATTGACATTGCTAATCTTCCAATATCAATGTGGAGGAGCTTTTGATCGGCTAAAACTCTTGCCACAACAGGGTAGCTCGTGATCGAAAGAGCTGCGCCCCAAAATACGCAGCCGCTGCTTCTATAAGGGCCTCCCCTGAAACTAGCCTCGATCAAATAAAGACAAATGCCCATTATAAAGGGGAGAACAGTGCCGACGATGGCCAATCCGATGGATTTATTGCCTGCCCGGAGAATGGAAGTCATGTCTATTTCTAAACCAGTCAAGAATAAGTGACAGGTCAACGCCCAAAACGACACCGTTTCTACTATGAAGATGCTTCTCAACGGAAACAATCCCGCGAAGAAACGACTTTTGCTTAATAAACTTGGACCTATTAATATACCAGCCTGCACCAACACAAATCTGTTTATTATTTGTTCATTTAAAGCCCTAATTATATTTCACATCTACAATTATTAATTACGAAATGTAATTAAATAATACAGATAATTATTGTGAATTACTTACAAGAATATCGGTGACGATGCGAGGGGTTCCAAGTGGTTTGAAGAGGTAGAAGAGAACGCGATTAATCATAATGACGATGGAGAGTTGCCATGCTAAGAGAGGAAGGGCTTGAGACAAGGGGTTTTCGCTTTGCCAATAGCCATGCTCCGCCGTTACATTTACAATATAACAATGGAGAGGTTTGTTATGCGGGACATGATAGTAATTTTGCGGATCATTGATATCCATTTTTTGCTTCCCCTCTTCTCCTCCTCACCACCTCGAGCTAATATAAAGGTGCTGCGATGATGGTTTACGATTAATCAGAGTCTCTTCCTCTGCTAGGGTAAATTATGAAAACTATAAGGAGAAAGAGAAAGGGAAGAAAAGAGGAGTAGTTTTGAAAATGTAGGTGAATTCATGGCAGTCCGTTGAAGTTGGGGGAGGCGTCGCTGTATTTTTGGTTAATTTTCCGCTAATTATCTTGTTAACTAGATTCTGTTGGGATTTATTATTCTTCATATGCCACTCTTGTAAGCTAGTTAAATATCTTTTTTTTTATTCAAAATTAAATTTAGTAAAAAATTTATTAATCATAATAATAATATATAGGGAAATTAACTATTTACCCTCTGAAGGATGTCAAAATTATCTAAATAGTACTCGCGTTCCAGATTAATATCCAGCTCTTTCTTCACGTTTGTTTCCGTCGTATTAAGTCATCCTTCTATCCATTATATAGTGTTTTGCCGTTAGCTCTCAGAGAAAGGACGAAAACACCCCTTAGTATACAAGCTCCCAAAGGACCAATTGCAGCAACGGAATACAAACTCCCACAAGCCAAAATCCAGAGCTTTATCTGAACTAAATTCACCAAAGCCATCATCAAGAACCCACATCCAAAAACTGAGCCAAACCCAGAAACCAAAGTCCCAACCCGTAAAGCCACCATGTCAACATGCACTAGAGAAGCACTCCCTAACTCTTCAACAATAATAATATTATCATCCAAGGCCATAATGTGAATTTTGGTGGTGAGAATTGATTTGGTCCGAGAATTCTGTGGACGCATGGTGGAGGATGCGAAGGTGGCGGAGGAAACAGAGAAGACACAGGAAACGAGGGAAACAGAGAAAACAGAGTAAGCATTTTCTTTTTTCTTTTTTTATGTCAATAGGTTTGGGAATTATGGGTTGTGTGTTTGACAGAGAGATAAAATTGAGGTGTCATGTTGGAGATTGAAGTTTGGCGAAGTTTGTGATCGAATAAATCGTGGCGTGCCTTTTCCGGCAAGGGAATAATTGAATTGTGGAGTGAAGAAATAAAAAACTGCATCGTTTCCATTTGCAGAAAATCGAATCGGAGAAATGGATGGAATAGAATAATTACTGAAACACTCCTATGGTTTTGTGTAAATAACATTTGAGTACATATTTTCTTTTTATTTTTATTTTTTAAAAAAAAAACATGCAGTTGAATATTTATAATTTGATGAAAATTGAAATACTTAGGCTGAGGAAATTTAAACAAAGAAAATAAAACATGCAGTTGAATATTTATAATTTGATGAAAATTGAAATACTTAGGCTGAGGAAATTTAAACAAAGAAAATATGTACTTGCTCAGTTCCGTTTTGTTTGCATGATTTGACAAAACACACGTATTAAGAATTCAGTTAATAAAAATTGTTTTGTCAATTTTTACTCTTAATAACTCATTAAAATGCTAATAAAAGTTTTTTATCGAATAAACAAGGATAAAGGTTGTTATGGAAAAAATAATTTTTTATATGTATAAATTTAGAAATTTTGCAAACATTTTGGGACATTAAAAAAAGAACAAGTTAATAAAATGAAACAATAGAGAGAGTATTATTTTTCTCTTTGAGCCATAAGATTAAACTCTCTCCAAATTGGAGAAAAAAATATAAATAAATTAATGTTAAATAATTTCGATTTTGTTTTTCTTCATGCATTATTTTATTTCCTCACTTTTCCAAATAAAACTTTAAATCATGTAAACGTAACTTTTTTATTTCAATTTAAATGAAGTTAATATGACACTAAAATGCATTCTCTTTGAAGTTTAAATTCAAAGGATTTTTTTGTTCTTTTTAATTTGATGGCATTTTAATTTTTTCATGTATTAGAGTGTTTTGGAGATATGCACGCTAACATCCACCGAGAAGCCATATACTGGCTCATCAAGGGTAGGATGGCAATTTACAAAGTTTTCTCTCACCTGTTATCGTCCTTTCCCTGACAGCTAACGGAAAAAGCACTACAAAATGGATGGAAGGATGACTTACTATAACGGAAACAAATGTGAGGGATGAGGTGAATATTCGAGGACTATTTATATAAATTTAACATACCTCAGAACCAAATAATTAATTTCCCTAATATATATTCTTTTACTTAAAAATATCTTTCACAGTTTCAGTAGATAATATAATATTACAGTTTAAGCTGCAATGGTAATATCCTTATCTCTTCTCTCCAAGTGATAGACAGAGACAGAGACCGAAATCCAAACTAGAAACATGAACTCCTCAATTTTCACTCCAGTTTCATCACCTACTAACACTCTTTTGAAGCCAAACACTAATCCTCTTCTTGGAAATTTTCTAGCTTCAAGGCCACTTTCACCTCTCAAGAGAAAAGCTTCTTTGACTACCAAAGCTCTCCTCTCGTCTACCAAAGAAAAAGTCTTGAAAGACTTCCATGAAAGAAGAGCACTCAAGGTAACCTCAGAACCCTACTTCTTTCTTATTTAAATGGACCATTTGGTTCAAGATTTTAGTTTTCCTGAACCAGTTACTTAAACAAATTTCCATTTCTTGAATTAGAGTTGAAACTTATTATTGTTCTTTGATTCAGTTTCATATTGGTTGATTGGGTTTTTGTTAATGAACAGATTATCTCAGGTTTGCAGAATTTTAACAAAGAAAATGTTGCTTCAGTTGTTACTGCTGCAGATAAGGTAGATGATAAATTATCTGAGTCATGCTTCGATATGGTTTGGTCAAGAACTGTACAGGAAATATTTATACTATCATTCTCTCTAATAAAATGCACAGGGGGGAGCCACACATGTGGATATAGCTTGTGACCCCGAATTAGTGAAGCTTGCCATTAGCTTAACTTCTCTTCCGGTAATAAATTCTTACTCTTGAAAGGGAAAATGTGTTAGATTGTGAAAGATCTCCAAATAGTTCTATCTTTGATTTTGGGTTAACTGATCTGCAGGTCTGCGTTTCTTCTGTAGAACCAGCAGCATTTCTAGCTGCTGTTGAAGCAGGGGCATTAATGGTTTGATCAAATACTCATTTCCCATCATTTTATTTTCAAGCCTAAGCTTTATCTTCAATGGAATTTTGCCCAAGTTACATGGGAAATAAGAATGCTAATTGTTGACACATATGTGCAGGTCGAAATTGGGAATTATGATTCGTTTTATGACAAGGGAGTGGTTTTCACCCCCGAGCAGGTGCAAAAAATAATTTTTTTTCCATTGCAGGCTTCTCTTTCCCCTGCAAATAACCAACTTAACTTGGTTTCTTATTTCATGAAATCATTTTTATGGTGTTTACCTTATCTTAATTCAAGAAGTAATTACTGCAGATATTAAATCTAACAAAAGAAACTAAGAGGACCCTACCATCTGTGACACTATCAGTCACTGTGCCTCACACACTATGCCTTCCTGACCAGGTATAGACAACATTTCAGCTATGTTTATGTAATGTGAAATAAGAGTACGTTTATTTATTTATTGTTTTACAAAATAGGTCAAGCTTGCAGAGTTACTGGAACAGGACGGTGCTGACATTATACAAACTGAAGGAGGAAAGTGTTCTAGTCCTTCAAAATCTGGTGTTCTTGGTTTGATTGAAAAGGTCAATTACAGAAACTCGAATTATTTCTTGAATATATATCGACTCTAATAGGGGTATTGATCCATCATCTTCTAAACTTGTATTTGCAATTGTAGGCCACACCAACCTTAGCTGCAGCATATTCGATTTCGAGAGCTGTCAAGATTCCAGTTATGTGTTCATCTGGACTTAGTGCAGTAACAGCACCAATGGCAATCACAGCAGGGGCTTCTGGTGTGGTAAGCAATTCATGTTCCATTAGTTGGATCTAACGAAATGTAGAGACGCTATTCCTGAAATAAATTACTGACTTTTGCTTCAATTTTAATCACAGGGAGTGGGATCAGCAGTTAACAAGCTGAATGATGTGGTCGCAATGGTTGCAGAAGTTAGAAGTATTGCAGATGCATTAGGCATCCCATCTGGTAGACAAGCCACGACAGAAGAAAGAACTTTGACCGTGTAAAATGTGGCATTGATCGTTTATTTATGATTGTGGAGACATCAATTGTCCAAGAAGGCAGAAATAGAATGCCATAATGCCAAGAAGTCGTCCCGAGTAATGCAATGACTAAATCATAAGAAAGTAGCAAGATAAGACGGGAGAGAGAAGAAAAAAAAAACTACGGGGAAGAATCAAGTCCACTATTAACCACCTTGTAACAGTAACATTTCCTGACAGATATCCTATCTTTGTTATTTACTTAAGAGTTAATTCACATTGATTATCAAGTCTTCTCTGCAATCCCTAGATGTAATTGCCAAGTAGAAATTTACACAAAAATCATGCAGAAATGTGAAAAGAGAAGATCAAAGTGGCCCATAGGTTAATATACAATCTGTCTCCACGCTGCCATGCACCTCTTACTCCTACTGAAACAATGATTATCCCATACAATGCTAGTATCTTAGTCATTAAAATCAGAGTCATCCTCACTTTCAGTTTCTTCAAATTCACCATTTTCCTGCAATTGTCACTTGAACATATTAAAACTGTGCCACAAACAGGCATAAAAAGCGATAACCACTTTACCAGAAATCTAGAACGAACAATTAGATCGAATAACAAGCATACCTTTTTCTTAATATATTCTGCCATAGCTTTATCAAACTCGGCTCTTTTCTCTGTGGCAATATCATAATATTTAACTTTTTCCTGTCACAAAAGAAAAGAAAGTTTTGATAGTGATTCTGATTGGTTAACAACAAGTAGAATAATTGAGGCGGCTGTAAACATCAGCAAAAGGGTCAGTTTACTAAATTGCACAACGGTTACTTTACAGAAGGCCTACAACTCTGAAACATAATGCAGATAGGCTGCCCATGAGACAGGCCTCAGGGCAGGCTGCCTTCCCGTGACATTTGTGTGTCTAGGTGGGAGCGGGGTTGCTCTTACTGAAGGCATTGCCACAGTGCAGGCCTACATCTTTGTGTATTTGTGTATTTAAGGAGAAATGTTCATTTGGATTAATTTCAATCAGTAGTCATAATATAGAATTTCAATGATAGAGAACCTTGAAATAAATACCACAATTCTCAAGTAAAAGATATTAAGAATGTCTGGGAAATGTGTCCTAGATATTACACTCCATATGAAATTACTTAAAAATCAATGGTTGATCACTGAAACTACTATTTTATTTATATTGGACAATCTATTATAAGAAACTTCAGGATAAGCATACCACTCAGTCAAATAACCATATATTCATATATATATATATATATATATATATATATATATATATATATAAGCATGATGAACTATGTTGTACAAACCTCATAGTTCATTGTTTTCCACTTCTCACCACATGCCTTTCCAATCTGAAAAGAAAATATTACATAATTCACTTACATGTGAATGATAAAATGCAGAGAGAGAGAGAGAGAGAGAGGGAGAGAGAGAATTGATAAACTAAATTAAGCCAAGCATTAATCCAACAAGAAAACATACATCACGCATAGACTTGACATCTGGATTCTGCTCTTGAAAATCCTTTCGAAAATCCTCCCTTCAGAATCAAAGTAAATCCAGTTAGCAGCAGGGAGAAAAACTTAGAAAGTGCTTATAGTTGCCAGAATTAGTTGCCTAGAACTTTCATGAACAAGTTCAAGTAAAGTAATAAGGATGATTTTTCCAGAGTACGAACTTGACAATAGCAATAATAATCATAATTCAAAAAATAGGAACAAACAAATTAGCTCTCAGCTGTCACAAATAAGATGAAATTCACTGATGAACATGGCAGGAATACCATAAATTAATAATGCTGAAAGTTACCTTAGCTTAAGCAAGAATAAAATGAAATGTTAATAAAAATAGCAAACTGACAGATACAAAGATCTATTTCATTGACCCTAATTGTCTGTATGGTTCCTTACACTTCCAAAGTGTCAAATGTCACAAACTGCACCATGAAGTTCAACATTAACTATTACCACTTTATGGTTTTCAGATGATGTAAAAGATGAAGTTCAGGAAAAGCATGCATAAAAGCAAATTCATGTGCAGACTGCAGGTAAATCCAAGGATCCAATAAAGAAATGTAGCATTTAAAAGCTTAAATAGATAACTTCATAATTATGCTTGCTTAGAATGTTAGATCTTACAAGCACATTAATTGCAAATGCATTAATTTTCTTTCCTCGGTGTCTTAAAGAAAATCATGTTTTTTTTTCTTTCTTACAGAAGTCTCTTTTTTCCTGTTTGTCACATGTAAAAATTACGAGTGGTGCCAATGGTACCACTCCAAAAACGAGTAATTCCCTGCTCCAAGTTTTACATAGGGGTTCATAGTTCAGCTTGGTTTATGAAGGGTTTGTACAAACCAAAACTATAATGGCCATATATAAAAAAATGAAATGAACCAAACCATGAAAGATACTTAAATCAATTTGGTTTGGTTTGCACAGTTCGTTTTCGCACATACCATCTAAGCTCCCTGTACTTTAACTTCCCCACCAAATAACCACATGCATACATAAATGTACAACATAATGCACACATGGTATAACAAAATAAAGCTATAGCCAAGAAGCCATGACGGAAACTATATCATGCATATTATAACAGTTAGATATTAAAATTTCATCAACAAAAATCAAGGCAGAGATTGTAGTGTTCCCTTGAAGAAGAAACTACTTATAAAGTTCTCCTCTACTAAGCATTTTTATACAGTTCACACTACATATATGAACATGGTCACTATGAGCATCAAGTGCTAACTGCTAAGTAAATCGCACAAAAACAATATAAAATTTCAACACTAAGCTCATTTCAAGACAACTTTCAGCCAGAAGACGGGACAAACTAGCCTGTTAAGCTTCTCATTTAGCTGCTTAGCAGCAAAATTTGTTAACTCAATAATTTGAACACAAGCAAGAGATAAAACAATTCCAAGATTAAGGTAGAAATCACATACAGGAAGTAGAAGAAAGCAGTCGGGGGCTTCTTGGGCTTCTTAGCATCAAATTTCGCGGTTTTCTTCTTTGGCATCTTTTTCGACTTTGGTCTCTTGTCTTTATCCATGCTAAGAAGACACAAAATGTAGAAAATCTATTTAATTAGCAATCTAATACATGAAATTTAAAATGCAAAATTAAAAAAAAAAAAAAAAAAAAAAAACAACAACAACAACCAAGTTTTATCACATCAGAATTCGGATTTTCATTACTTGGAACCTAAAAAAAAAATTAGAAAAAAGAAAATCCACTCTCAAGTGTCAACTAAGCCTGCTGCCAACAACAACTATTTCTCATAGTTAGGGTGGATTTTCAAAAGCAACCACAAAACCGCAGAAAACACAAAAACAGCAAAATTTCTTCTAATGTATGTTATTGTCTAATTTCGTTTCTAGTTTTCTTAGCAACCGAAGAACATGGTGCGCGACAAGAAAACAGACCTAAAATAGAACAGACCAACAGAAAATAATGAGATATATGGCAAAATAGATAACTGCAAATGGGTACCCATTGGAGATTTTCCTGAGGGCGTTAGAAGAGGTAGAGGAAGCTGAAGAAGAGTTACGTTTCTTTGATTTTGGAGCTTTCTTCGGCATGATTAGCTGCCTGCCCCTTTCTTCTTTTCTCTTCTGCTAGCTACTCTCGTTTCGCAGTGTCGCTTGGTTCCTTCAGTTCTTTGCAACCAGCATCTGTTACGAATCAAAGGACCTTTTCGATGTCGTTTTCGCTTTTAGAATGAACCGATGCGTTAAACCTTTACTTGTTTTTCAATGGGCTTTTGGATAAATGGGCCAAAGGACTACACAATTCATTTTATTTTATTTTAATTTAATGGAATGGATGAAAAAAAAAAAAAAAGAAATATAATTCATTTTAATGGATTAATTACCCTTATCCGGCTATGATATTATATTATCAAAGGCCATAAACGAGGTCTATATACTGTCTAAATCACCCTCCAATTATTTATTTTTATTTTTAATCACATTATAAGCATTTCTATTAATTTTTTCACTGATTATGTTGATTAAATTTGCATTTATATTTTTAAACGAAAGAAAATTCAAAATTTCTCTTTACGATTGCAATGGAGTTAAATTAAAAGAGTTTGAAATGAATATTTGGTGAATAAGTTAATTAATTTTGAAAAGTTTTAATTTTTTAGAATATAGCAGTGTAGATGAAATAATTTTTTTAAATAATGGATTAAATTAATTAATGTATTTTATTGTGTAATTGTTTTAGCAAATATATAAACTTTCCATAAAGCTTATTTGGCAAAAGAATTCAGAATTATTGCAGAATTTCATGTCTTATTATGAAAATATTTGACGATTATATTATTTTTATGTGAATAAATAAAATATTTGCTTAATTTTCTTGTATCCTCCTAAAAAAAAAAATTCAGTCAAAATGGTGAGTGAATAAATGCAGAATAATTTAGTATTGTTAAAGGTTAGTCGGTACAATCAAATGAGATCAATAAAAGAAAATTTTGATATTTAAATATAAAAATAAAATAAGCAACTCAATAATTTATTTATTCACCATTACTACATCACTTTTAATTATTTTTAATTTTGTCACAACTACAAAACCTTTTTTTTTTTTGTTTTTTTGAAATGACTACTACATAACGTTTTAGGAACGAAAAATGCAATATAAAAATAAAATAAATAACTCAATAATTTATTTATTTATCATTCCTAAGTTTTTATTTTTTTGATTTTATTACTGGCTACATAACGATTTAGGAATGAAAAATGCAAATAATTAGGTAAGAAATAGAAACGAGAAAAACAAAATTTACAAAACATGGCCGCCACTTCATCTGCGAAATGCCAACGTGGCACACAGTTAGCTGAAAGTAGCTTAACTTCTCTTCTGCTACTCGTATTTGTAAAAGCTAGCGTAGCTCAATTTGCTGCGCCTTCACAAACACAAACCATCGTTGTTATCGCCGTCTCAAAATCTCCCTCCTCCCTCCACTAAAGCAGCTACCACCGCCACCATGCAAGCCCTCCAATCCCCATCTATACGAGCATCCCCTCTAAGTCCCTTCCACAAGAAATCCCACAATGCAACGAAACCTCCAACTAAAAAAATTTCCTTCATTACTGCATCATCTACCAATAACTCTACTGTTACAGCCCCAAAGCGCGAGAAAGACCCTAAAAAAAGGGTCGTGATTACGGGTATGGGTTTGGTTTCTGTCTTTGGGAATGATGTAGATGCTTACTATGATAAGTTGCTCGCTGGAGAAAGTGGGATCGGACCCATCGACCGGTTCGATGCCTCTAAATTTCCGACCCGGTTTGCTGGACAGATCCGGGGGTTTGGTGCACAAGGGTATATTGATGGGAAGAATGATAGGAGACTCGATGATTGTTTGAGGTATTGCATTGTTGCAGGTAAGAAGTCTCTCGAACATGCGGATCTTGGCGGGGATAATCTATCAAAGGTTTGTCCAAATTAGTTTTGGATTTTGGATCTGTAAGTCGTTTGATTGTTATTTTAATATTCACACGAACAGGGATAGCAATTGTTATTATTATTAACTTTTGTGATTTGGTGTTTTTATATATTATGTAGCCACTTGAGGAAAATGCTAATCATGCAGGACAAATTGATTTGTTCTTGAATGTCTCGTTACATTTTTGTCCCTTGGCTTTGGTTTTCATTTAATTTGACTGCTTTCTTGTGCATCTTCGAGTTACTTACACTTGAAAGTTTTCCTTTTTTTTTTTTTTTTTTTTTTTTTTTTGGTTCTCTCTCTGAAACTTCAATGTTGAATTCACCATTGATTATATATAGGTTAACGTAACCAATACCCTGTTCTTTCTTCTCTAAATTGGTTTTCTTTTTCTAACACTTGGGAATCAACAAGAATACGCAGTGCTCGGACAGTTTTCCTACCACTTATTATTTGCTTTGTGTTGGTTGCTGAATTACATTGATGTACTCTGTTTAAGCCACTTGCTTATTTTTATGTGCATTGCAGGTTGATAAAGAGCGAGCTGGTGTGCTTGTTGGAACTGGAATGGGTGGTCTTACAGTCTTTTCTGATGGTGTTCAGGCTCTAATTGAGAAAGGACACAGGAAAATTACCCCATTCTTTATTCCTTATGCTATTACAAACATGGGGTCTGCGTTGCTTGCAATGGAAATTGGTTTCATGGGTCCAAATTATTCGATCTCAACTGCTTGTGCTACCTCCAATTATTGTTTCTATGCTGCTGCCAATCACATTCGCCGAGGTGAGGCTGATTTGATGATTGCTGGTGGAACTGAAGCCGCTATCATTCCTATTGGTTTGGGAGGTTTTGTAGCATGTAGGGCCTTATCTCAAAGGAATGATGATCCACAAACTGCTTCAAGGCCTTGGGATAGAGATCGCGATGGCTTTGTTATGGGTGAAGGTGCTGGAGTGTTGGTAAGTTTGTATCTATTTGTGTAACAAGGGTGTACCCTAAACCAAAATAAAAGGGAAAAGTAGATTTCCATATGCGGAACATCTTTCTTGGCTCTTGGTCCAGCATGCAATCTAATAATGGAGTGAAGTTCTATGTATGTGGTAATAATGTATTGGAGCTTATGCAAAGTGTTTGAGTCTAAAAGTCATTTGTTTTGGTTTTATGGCAGGTGATGGAGAGCTTGGAACATGCAATGAAAAGGGGTGCACCAATTATAGCCGAATACTTGGGAGGTGCTGTAAACTGCGATGCTTATCACATGACTGATCCAAGAGCTGATGGACTTGGGGTCTCTTCATGCATTGAAAGAAGTCTTGAAGATGCCGGTGTCTCACCTGAAGAGGTAATTCTTTGTTTTATGACTGATGCTTGCCTGCTATAAAAGGTGGGTAATTATCTTGGAAGTTTTAGGAATACCTTCACCTACTCCTAAAGCTGCATTGGTCAAATGAAATGGATTTACAATTCCCAGTTGTTTGAATGAGCAGAATATTAATAGTTGAATTTTCTATGTTACTCTTGGTGGAACCATGGTGGAAGAATTAAAAATTAGGGGATGTCTTGATCTTTTATAATTAGATTATTTAAAGCATAGTTGATTCATAACTAAATTGGGAAATCGTTGTAAATCAGTTCTCTTATATATATACATATATATACACACACACACACACATATATATATATATCTGAGATCAGCATAAAATGGTCTTACACCTTTTATTTAGGGCTCTAAACATGTGAATTGGACAAAATTAAATCAAATTCAAAATGTGTCACAGGTTTCTGAGGGTTACTGTCAGGTTAAAAAACATAAAAGTGGGAGTAGAGTAGAGTTACTTTCTTCCACCATCAGGAGTCTGTACAATTATTGGTACAATTTCCCAAGTGCCATAAATTGACGAACTAATAACTAAACTAATCACCTTTCAGGTTAACTACATAAATGCACATGCAACTTCCACCCTTGCTGGTGACCTTGCTGAGATAAATGCTATAAAAAAAGTATTCAAGGATACATCTGAGATCAAAATCAATGCAACCAAGGTACTCTGTCCCTGATTTCTTGTGTTTGCTCTTCTTATACACTCTTGAGTAGGCTATGGTGTTGATCTCTTGTTTTTGGGTGATTGAATTTCTTCTGCTTTTTCTTTTCTCAGTCTATGATAGGGCATTGCCTTGGTGCTGCTGGAGGTCTGGAAGCAATTGCCTGTGCAAAGGCCATAACCACAGGATGGTTGCATCCCACTATTAACCAATTTGTATGTGTTAGATCATTTTCTGCTTTTTAATTCCTTTGCTTTAGTGGTTCTTGGTATTTTTTTTTTTTTTTGGGATCAATGATAAAATCTTTTCACGAGTCTGTATTTGAAATATTCTTGGCTACGCCTGCAGAATCCAGAGCCATCTGTTGAATTTGACACTGTTGCCAATAAGAAGCAGCAGCATGAAGTGAATGTCGGTAAGTAGCCAAAAGTATGCAGCATATTGTTTTGATGTTGCTTTAAACCCATAATCTGAATTTGGTAATTTTTGAATGTGTATTTTCAGCCATTTCAAATTCCTTTGGGTTTGGTGGACACAACTCTGTCGTGGCCTTTTCTGCATTCAAGCCCTGAGCATCTGGCTTGTCTCCATATCTTTTTACTGCATTTCTCGTAGGAGCCTGTTTTTGTTACTTGAGAGGAGTTGCTTATGGACTAGGTTTAACGAGGCTTCATCGATTAACTTGAGTTACTGATAGTCATTTTCTTCCATCCATTTGTAGTAGTCACTCCCAATAATTTGGATATGAACTGTATCTTAAGGTGGTTGGTCTTCTTTCCTTCCTTTTTTTTTTTTTCTTTCTTTAAGAAAGAATTTTTGTATTGTAGTTATATTTTCATTTTTCAGTTACTTGGAACTTCAGCTTGAGGTCTATGAAGCTGGTGGGTTTGTTCTATTCTAAATTATATGGCGTATACAAGCAATTGTAGAAGTCTTTGATTTATGAATTCAGTATCAAAATTGTGTTCTTCTGCATCTCCTATTTTGAATCTTTTGCCTCACAAAACAGTCGCAATCAATATATTATACTATATTACAACTTAAAGGACAAGGAAATGTGAAGGTTTGAATCCTGATCTGACCTTGTCCTTTGGACCCAAATATTCATTGTCAATCTTCACTTGCGTATTAGCAGGCGTACCACTATTTTTAAAGTAAATTGAGCTCTTGATGTTTTCCTTTTTTTTTTTAATTTATTTTTTGGTTCCTCTTTCGTAACTGATTACTATAAATTTCTGTGTTTTATGGTTTAGAGATGGGTTCATGTATTTAATTTGGTTTATCGGACGGGAAATTGAGTTTTAAGATTTGGTTAATCAGTAATTTGACAATTATATAAATAATTCAGATATTTTATCGCAATTTATCAGCAATTTGACAATTATATAAATAATTCAGACATTTTATCGTAATTTTTTTTTTCTATTCATACACCAGAATAAATACAAGGTTCAAACAGTAAAACACTAAAATATATAATTAATCGTATGATAAAAATATTTTTTAATTATAAATTAAATTACTCTTAATCTCATATAATTATTCTACTCTTAATAATTCTTTTAGAAAATTATAAAAGTAATTGTTGTATTTAGTAGAGCTAAAATTAAAACTACAAAAAAGTTAATTAATACTGCTCTATAATATTTTTAAAACGATAAAACGTAATATTTTTAATTATGGGTGCTAAAAATAAAAAGTTCCTTCCCATTACGACGTCGTTGCTAAAAATGGAAATTTTGTAAAAATAAATCAATTCATGGATAATCCGGTAAACAAAAGCCCATCTAAGGCTATCGTCCTCCACTTTCCCGCCAAAACAAGGTCACTCGCATCCTTCTTTCCCGCCAAAACCAAACCCATTAGTCGTCTCTTGGGTCCAAAAACAGGTCACATAACATTACCTTTCTCTCTAATCTGCAATTCTCTTCACTCTCTCTGTCGCAGCGTAAATACTCAGTGCGGCCAGAGCTAAGAAATGGCAACTAATGAAGATCGAAGCAGCCACAAGCGAGCATTTTTGGAATTTCTTGATCAAAATGTATATCTCCTTAACCCTTCTTTCTTACAATACACGCACATGAACACACATGCCGTTTATGTATGTAATGAAATTTTGTTTGGTTGTTGAACCAGATATACAAGGATGAGATAAAGGCCATGATCAATCACAAGCGTCGCCGACTCATAGTCAATATCTCCGATCTTCACGCTTTTCAGGACTTTGGTCCCAGGTTTTATTCTTTTACCCTCTAAAATTCTTACCAAATCAACCAATCCAAAAGAACATATGGTTAAATTTTAGATATGCTGGCTATATGTGATTATGTGTTTTTTTAGATATGAGAGTATTGAGTTTTTGTTAAACCATTAGTTCAGTTTTAGTTTTGGGTTTTATTTTGTGTTGTATTTTCTTTTCTTTAATTTGTAAAATGAGTGTTTTGGAGTTCTTATTTTTTGTGCTGGATTTTAGGATTCTCAAGAACCCGGGTGAGTATATGCAACCATTCTGTGATGCGGCTACAGATATAGCTCGTAGCATTGATCCTAAGTATTTGAAGGAAGGAGAGCAAGTTCTCGTGGGTTTTGAGGGCCCTTTTGTATCACGCCGTGTCACTCCAAGGGAACTTCTTTCTGAATTCATTGGTTCGATGGTCTGTGTTGAGGGGATAGTCACAAAATGTAATTTTCCTTTTACTAAAATTCCACTTACTTGGATTGCTGAATTCTGCTATTTAATTCTGTCGTTTTTTTCCTCATTTGATTGCTATCTTTGTTCAAAAAATTTTATGGATTATCGTAACTCCATATGAAAATGGAATGCTTAATTTTCGTACTGATGTTTTGTGTGAACTTCAGGTTCTATTTAATTTGAGTGGATTCTTTTTATTCTTTTTTTTTTTTTGGGGGGGGGGGGGGGGTGTGTTGGTGTTGGGTTGTCCATGAGTAAAAAAATTGATGCTGAATGTCAGCCTGTGAGACATTGGAGGCTTTGCAGCTATTTTGCATCTTTAACACCGATTAATTTGTAGAATGATCTTATTTTGGCTGAATAAGTTTGTAATATGTTATGCTTAATGAGATTGTTAAGGTTGAGCAAACTTTTGAAACACAATGTTCATTTGCATATCAGAATCTTCGAAGGATTCCAAGTTGCGGCTGCCCGCTTTTTCCTTTGTTTTGTCAAATAGTTCTATGGAATCATCATTATCTTGTGTGCAACATTTCTAATCATATTTAATGTTGAATTTTACCTAGAAAGAATGCATAACCAGCAATTTCTTGTCATGTAAACTTATTGCACATGCCTGATCTACATAAGAGAGGCCTGAGTATTAAATTTAAATTAGTGTGTTTTTGTATTTCTTTGAGGATGTTTCTAGATGTGAGTAAACCTAATATTCTCTCATTTCAGGTTCTCTTGTAAGGCCAAAGGTTGTCAAAAGTGTTCATTTTTGCCCTACAACTGGGGGTTTCACAACTCGGGAATATCGTGACATTACATCTACTGTTGGCTTGCCCACAGGTTCTGTGTATCCTACAAGGGTATTTCTCAAGTCCTCTCTTTCTGTGGTCTCTAATCATAACTATAGCAATGCCTTTCCTGATATATATTTTTTTCAGGATGAAAATGGCAATTTATTAGTGACGGAATATGGATTGTGCAAATATAAAGATCACCAAACCTTGTCAATACAAGAAGTGCCTGAGAATGCTGCTCCTGGTCAGCTTCCACGAACAGTGGATGTCATAGTTGAGGATGACCTGGTTGATTCATGTAAGCCTGGAGATCGTGTGGCTATTGTAGGGATATACAAAGCACTTCCTGGCAGAAGTAAGGGTAGTGTGAATGGAGTATTCAGGTAGTTCCATTTCCAGCAGAACATGTGCTGCATAAATCTTTCCATTCCTTTTTATGACATCACAGTTTCCCGTTTGAAACTTGACTAAGGCATCTTCATTTGCAGAACTGTTCTCATAGCTAATAGTGTTTCTTTGCTCAACAAGGAGGCCAATGCACCTATTTACAGTCCAGAAGATTTAAAGAACATTAAAAAGATTGCTGAAAGAGATGATACATTTGACTTACTTGGTAATTCACTGGCCCCTTCAATATATGGGCATTCATGGATTAAAAAAGCAGTCATTTTACTGATGCTCAGTGGAGTGGAAAAAAACTTGAAGAATGGCACTCATTTACGAGGGTGAGTCATTTTCTCTGTTTAGAATTTTATGTCACTGATCATCAGGGAACAGAATGTTAAAACAGGTGCATGAACCTGGATATGAGGCATCTAGTTTCTATGCAAGTTTCTGTTTTATTTGGTTATTTGGAATAGTTTCTTAATGCCTGAGCATAAGATTCTGCTTCTAATCACAATAAATCAATTTCTTGTTCTTTTAGTGACATTAACATGATGATGGTTGGTGATCCATCCGTTGCCAAATCTCAGCTTTTAAGAGCAATAATGAATATTGCTCCTTTGGCCATATCAACCACTGGCCGTGGTTCCTCTGGTGTTGGATTGACAGCTGCAGTTACTTCTGATCAAGAAACAGGTGAAAAACTTAACTAGCTATCATCTATCATCTGGCGAATTTTCAGTAAAACTTCATATATAATTATTTAACTGTTATAGGAGAAAGAAGGCTAGAAGCTGGAGCAATGGTTCTTGCTGACAGAGGGGTTGTCTGCATTGATGAGTTTGACAAGATGAATGATCAGGATCGCGTTGCTATACATGAAGTTATGGAGCAACAGACTGTTACAATTGCCAAAGCTGGCATTCATGCATCTCTGAATGCTCGATGTAGTGTGGTGGCTGCTGCAAATCCCATATATGGAACTGTAAGTGTGAATTTTTACTTTTGATTTTAACACTATTTTTAGATGTGGGTAGTGGATATCCTTGTATATTGATGTTCCAATTGCTAAAAGTTCTGATGGTTGCTAAATGCCTGCACAGTATGATCGCTCATTGACACCAACAAAGAACATTGGGCTTCCGGACTCTTTGCTATCTCGTTTTGATTTACTGTTCATAGTATTGGATCAAATGGATCCTGATATTGACCGTCATATATCAGAGCACGTCTTGCGTATGCATCGATACCGTTCTGCAATTGATGGAGGTGTGTCAAATGTGAATTATGCTGTTCATTATTTGAATGCTACTGTAATAAAATGCCTAATAGGAGAATCTTGGAATTTTCAGGTGACGGGGCACTTGATGGTGCCCCAAGATATGGAAGAGAAGATGAAATTGATGCCGACTCATCTGTCTTTGTCAAATATAACCGAATGCTTCATGGGAAGAAAACAGGAAGGGGTCAGAAGCGTGATACCCTTACAATCAAGTTTCTTAAGAAGTACATCCATTATGCGAAACATAGGATTCAGCCTGAGCTGAGTGATGAGGTCATTAGGCTTTCCACTACCTGAGATTCTCTGTGATATATTCATTTTCACATTAGATGTTTGTCTGCTGTTACTACAGTAGCACATTAAAATAGATTTTTTTTTTCCAAGGGAACAATTTGGTGGTCATTATACTTATCTCGGCATGCTGCCTAAATATTGTGTATCTGACACAGTTAATTCGCATATTTGATGTGCAGGCATCTGAACAAATTGCGACAGCATATGCTGAACTCAGAAGTTCTAGTTCAACTGCAAAGGTTGGTTTGCAATTAGGGTCATTTAAACCTGCTAAATTGTCAATGTCTGCATCTTCTGATATGATGCTTACTCTTTGTAGACTGGAGGAACGCTTCCAATCACTGCCAGAACCTTGGAAACCATGATTCGTCTCTCCACTGCTCATGCCAAATTGAAATTGAGTAGGAAGGTAAGTTTCTATCATTGTTGTGTTTCTACCTTGTCAATTTGATGATGCGAGATTCCGTTCATTCTTCTCTCTGTTTTCATTATTGCCAGCTCATAGGTCCATCAATTGAATTGGTATTTATGCTTGCTATCCAGGCTGATAGTGCATGATTTACTTTGCAGGTTACTAAGTCTGATGTCGAAGCTGCACTTAAGGTTTTAAATTTTGCAATATACCATAAAGAGTTAACTGAGATGGAGGAGCGTGAACAAGAGAGGGAGAGAGAATTAGGGAGAAAACACAGGGCTGAGCACACTTCTGGTAGAAGTGATGAAGATGGTCATACTGCTGTTGATATAGAAGGGTGAGTGGATACTGCATGAGTAATTTGGTTACTATAGGCATGGTGTTCCAAGAATGTAGAAATGAACAGTATCTGATTACCACTTAAATTAAGTCATGCATGGTTCTTGAAAAATAGAAAAAAGAATAGATTGCATCGGAATCAACAGAGATAAAACAATCTTCTTGTTACTGTCTTTATTTAGTCCATGGTTTTTCTGTTTCACCTTTTTCTTTTTTGTTATGCTTAGCTCAACGACAGATGCCATGGAAGTAGATGATGCTCCTGCAGAGCAAGCCACCACTGAGCTTTCCCCAGAAAGGTCTGATAACAGCATCTACTAGAATTGCTTTGCACCCTTCCTCCGATATATCAATTATAGGTAAAAAATCTCCTGATTTAATGCCTGCTTTTCTCGTTTTTCTGTGCTTCTTTGGCTTTTGCAGAATTGAAGCATTTAATTCTACATTCCGTGAGCATATGCGCCATTTAGATAGCACAAAAATAGATGACCTGGAAAAGGTTGTCAACACAGGAGATGTTCATTATTCGAGAGAAGAGATAATGCTCCTATTACAGGTAATTCAATTTGACTGGAAGGGATTATGAGGCAGGAATTTTAGTAATTCTCTCATTCTTAAGATATCTAAACAAATTGGGTAGCCGTCCTCTTCCTGCCTCCACTGAAGTTGGATTCATAGAATTTATTTTCAGATGTGCAGTATGCTTACCGTGAACTCTGTCCTTGTTGCAGAAACTACAGGATGAGAATAAAGTGATGATATTTGCTGGAAACGTTCATATGGTGATATCATGAGTTAAAACAAATGGGTTGGCAAATTTTAGGCAGGTTACAGGTTCACATGGTGTATCATGAGCTAAAACAACTCCGTAGACATTCTTTCAGTGGGCACACATTTTGCTTCTTGTCATTTGTTACAATTTAAGAAATGAATTTCAGGGACACATGTAGGTTGGAACTGCAGATACCATATGCGATTGCTGAAAGATGTCTAGAAGTGAAATTGAAAGTTGGATTGGAACTGCAAGAGCAGCGTATTATTTATATATTTTTGTATATTCCCTGTGGAAGCAAAAGTTATGTACGCCTTTAATCATTTTTGTTCATCTTCTGTCGTTTGGAATGACGTGGGCAGATTTTCCCTTTGGTTATCGTACTCTTTATATTTGCTGCTGCCTGGTTGATTCTCCATTCCAATTTACAGTCTTTATTTTTTAGTAACAGCAAAAGTACAATGCTTGAAATGTTTCGAAATTTTACTATATAGAAATCAAATTCATCTTTTGCTTGGAACCTGGAAGATAAACAATTTGCAATCAAAACACTGGCCAATGGAGTTAACCAACGGCATAATGTAAAGGTCGTGTAGCGGGTCTATAGGGCTCAACCAAAATGTCACGCAGTCGACGAACGACTGCCCGTTTCGGAGTATTTCAAAGAATAAAGATTGCTTGATATTTAAAAATAAAACAGAATTCCACAAAGAAATTGCAACTATTCATAAAGGGATAGCAATGTGCCACGTGGTTCAGTTGTAACTTCATAATGGAAGAAGAAATTTTGCGGCGAATGGCGATAGTGGTCGAAACGTAATTTTCAGGAAACCGGAAACTATCAAATTCAATTCAATTTCTATGGGCACTCTAATCCTAAAAAGTTCTCCCCATTGGACTCTACAAGCCACTCGCAAACATTCTTTCTCTAAACCCTTCTCTGCAAATTTTTTCTCTACTAATTCCAAACCCAGATCTTGTTCCCTCAATTCCATTAAGGTATTCCTATTTAACTGTGAATTTCAGTAATGGTTGGCATTCGTAAGTTATAATGTGTGCGTATCTGTTTCTTTATCTTGTTGTTAGATGCAAGGCAGTGAAGCGACTACTGAGAAAATTACAGAGATAACAGAAACAAAAGTGAATGGGAAGAAGAAAATATTTGTGGCTGGAGCCACTGGAAGTTCCGGTAAAAGGATTGTGGAGCAATTACTTGCGAAGGGTTTTGAGGTCAAGGCTGGAGTTAGAGATTTGGAGAAGGCCAAGACTACCTTTTCTAGTGATAACCCATCTCTTCAAATTGTTAGTATTTAAGTAGCCCATCAAAACTTATTTGGGTTCTTTATAGTTTTTAGAATTGTGATTTCTTTTTTTTTTTTTTGTTCATTTATTGAGGCTTCTAATTCTGTTTCAGGTGAAAGCTGATGTAACTGAGGGGTCTGCCAAATTAGCAGAAGCAATAGGGGGTGATTCTGAGGCTGTAATATGCGCTACCGGGTTTCGGCCTGGTTTGGACTTGTTTGCTCCGTGGAGGGTTAGTTACTTATTTTTCTTGTTCTTGCAATGAATTTTATAGGCTTGTACTACTGTACTTCACTTCAATTTCAAGCCACTATAGTTTAAAATTTTCAATAGTTATTTCAATGATTTTGGCTTTACACTTGTTATTTTTCATTATGATGTTCCATTTGCTAAAGAATTGGTTACTTTTTCTGCAATATCCATTTGCTTACAAGAGGAATATGCACATTAATAGTGCTATTATTATGGGTGATGATTGTACTTTCGTAATTATAAGCAAACATTGGATATATTCTCGATCAGGAAAGGCCTCTCAGATGAGAGCTATGTGCTAATCTAGGTGCAGTATAATTCCACTAGCACAAGTCACTGTACTGCTTTAGGTCTCTGAAAGCCTGCTTGTTCTCTTCTGTTCCTGGATTTGACAAATTCCATTAGTCAACTATGCTAGAAATGTTGTGGTAAATATACCAGAAAGACACATGAAAGGTGTATGAATTGCTTCATATAATGCTATGGGGGTATGTTCATGGTTCTCTCTAAGTGCTTTTTGTACCCGTATGTGTATACCATAATAACAATCCTCGCATAAAATTTTAAGGTAATGGTTGAATATACTTTTATCATGCAGCAATATGTATATTATAGTTCCTAGTATTACAAATCATGCAGTAATTTGATGGTTGAATATGTGCGTTCATCATGCAGCTAATATGCAGTAATATGGCATTGATTTATAGAGTTTTGCATTTTGCAGGTTGATAATTTTGGAACGGTAAACCTTGTTGATGCATGCCGTCAACTTGGTGTTAATAGATTCATTCTCATTAGCTCCATTTTAGTCAATGGAGCAGCAATGGGTCAAATATTCAATCCAGCTTACATCTTTCTCAATGTTTTTGGACTAACCTTAGTAGCGAAGCTTCAGGCTGAGCAGTATATCAGGAGATCTGGTATAAACTACACAATAATTAGACCTGGCGGGTTGAGAAATGACCCTCCAACTGGAAATGTTGTTATGGAGCCAGAGGTATTTGGATTCATCTGAAACCTTTCAGATTATTTTCCTTGCTCTCTATGTATAAGGAGTGGTTGGCTTGATCTCTTTCTTTTTGTTTCACTAGGATACTCTTTATGAAGGATCAATATCCAGAGATCTGGTTGCAGAGGTTGCTGTCGAGGCCTTAGTCCATCCAGAATCGTCATACAAAGTTGTGGAAATTGTCTCTCGTGCTGATGCTCCTAAGCGTTCTTATACAGATCTTTTTGGTTCCATTAAGCAAAGATGATCATTGTTGGAAAGCGGTAATCCTTTCTTCAAGCCAGAGCATTTACATATAAAATAATATTTCTGATGTTATTTGTTGCCTACTTTCACTTGTTAGTAGATAAACCTAGCTAGTTGTTTTGGCTGCTTCCATAGAATATAGTGAGTAATTTTCTTGGCTCTGATGTTGTGTAACATTTGTTAAAAAAGAAAAATGACATGTTTTATAGGCAGTAATTGAAATAAAGGAAAACAAGAATATACTTGAATTTTTTGATTTGTATTCAAATATTATACATTCAAGAATCATAAGACAATAGTACAATGATCAAGGGTTCAGAGTTGGATTTTAGAAAGTACGATAGGTAGCTCATTTACTTTCTTAACCAAACACCATTTCACTCAGTTCTTTAGGACAATAAACAAAGTGGACTGAAATAAAAGAATTGAGCACTCCATGAATAGTAAGCAAATATTCAAATATTCACCAAATAACCAAAAACAAGAAATGACCAAAGTTAAAAGAACCAAGCAGCCAGTGAAGCTATGACTGCAAGAGCAGCTGGAATTCCCAGAGCCTCCCCAGAGCTCTGGAGCGGCGCTGGTGCAATTCCCCCCAAGTCTTCAACGGCGGCTGAGGTTCCAAAAGCAGTAAAAGCCATAAGAATCATAATGTAGATGGGGAAGAACATGACAATTCTGGAACCCTCCATTTCACCAAGTTCTTAAGAGGCCTAACAACAAGAATAGAAAGAAATTTTCAGAAAGAAAGAATTAGAACTAGCAGGGGAGTTTTGATCTTGTACGAAGACAATGGGGGGTTGAAGAAATAATATTTATAGGGATTATTATGGAAATAATTAAGGAATCTGACAGCTAAATTATGTTGGTTTAACCACAAGCAAAATCATTAAGGGGTAGCGTGCTGCCATTGTAATTAATTATATTTCTTACCAGCCTGGAACTGTGAAACGGCACTTAACCTTCCCTGCAATCATTATTTGCCTCAAAAACTCCACTCTTTCCTTTCAAATTTTGTGTTGCTTTACTGGTTGTTTCAGTATTAGTAAATTTTGTATTTTGTAATATTGATTAATATTTATTCATATAATATTTAATACAACCTAACTAAGAAATGGTAATATATAAACTTTAATCAAAGGCCACCAATCTATAATTTAGCTTCGAGCCAGATTAGGTGGTTCCGAATAATAGGGTGCGGATACTATTGGTGATTTAAAAAAAAAAAAAAAAAAAAAAAAGCCACCAATCTAGTTTGTCTTTCATTTTTTCAAAATAATAAAATGACAAGGGATGGAATATATGGAAATAAAATTTGGTTCAGTTTGCTTTTTCTTTTATTTTAGTTCGGTTCTATTCAATTGAATTTCTAGTAATATAAATTTTAATTATTTAAAAACCAAACCAAATCAATGATACACAACCCTAATTTAAAGTCATAACTTGCATTTAAAGTAATTTTTATATTGAAAGTAACTTACACTATGTACAAGAGAGAGATCTTTTTAAATAAATATTATCATTAATTTAATAAAATAATCGTATACCTAGTTTCTGGCTAACGTGTAGCATTTCTCCAATCTCCACTACTAATTTGGATCAGAGGGACCGTCTACTACTAAACCTCCCTATAGCAAGTTGATAGATTTAGACGGCAATTCCCTTCCGTAAAAGGGTTACAATTTTCGAAGTTTGGATTCCAATTTCTTTTCCTTTTATTAGTTGATAGTTGTGCCTTTCTTTCCTCATCATCTATCAGTAACCGTTATCACAAACACTTAAATCATCGTCTTTTAAATTTTTTTTTCATATATAAAAAGAAATAATAAGCTCGTACTACCCATTAATTAATCAACTCCAATCCTAAATTTTCTCTCTCTCTCTCAATTAGCAAAGTTAACCACCGCAGGAAAATGAGTCAAGTGACCGGATATCATCACCACAGCAAGAACCACCCAGCGGACCAACTTAGAGAAATAGAAGTCTTGATAATCTCAGCCGAGAATCTCAAGAACGTCAGTCATGTTACCAAAATGAAACCCTACGCTCTTGTCTACGTCGAAAAATATGTGCACGTAGCCAGAACCCACATCGACGAGCACGGTGGCACCGATCCGACATGGAACGAGACAGTCAAGGTAAGTTTCAGGCAGAAGCTGTTGGAGAATGATGTCATGGCAGCATTGAACGTTGACATATACGCTCATGGTCACCTTAGCGATAAAATGGTAGGGAGTGCTAGGATTTTGCTTTGTGACGTTTTGAAAGGTGGAAAACCTGATGAACCAGCCGATAATCCAATCCAGTGCATGACGGTACAGGTATGGCGACCGTCTGGTCGGCCACAAGGATTGCTTAACTTGTGGGTCCCACCGACAGGGAAGTTCTTGCTAAGGAAGCAGTCCTCTAATTTGTTTGGTAAGGATAAGCAAGGTGGCGAGGTGGTTAATAGTGGGGTACAGTGCATGTTGGACGTGTGAAAATTGAAAGTCAGACTCAGCTTGTTGCTTTGGACACTTGTTTAATTTTGTGCTTTAATATTTTTATCCTATATACTGGTTTTAGAATTAGAAATTTGTATGAGTAGCAACTGCTTGCATTTGTATATATGCTGAAGAGTAAAAATGAGAGAGGTTTTTTTTTTTTCCCTCAATAAATGAACTGGTAAAAGTGTGCACTAATTCAGTAATTGGCATGTCCTTGCGATAACAAGGAGCGAGTGAGTTTCATAGTGGGGGCTGTTATCTACACTACATTATATACATATTTTATTTATCCTTTTACTGTATTATTAGTGACTTCATGGCCCAATGGATAAGGCGCTGGTCTACGGAACCAGAGATTCTGGATTCGATCCCCAGTGAAGTCGAAATATAATTAATATTTTTTTATCCTTTATTATCTACTTTCATTTTATAACCATGGAATTCCCCAGAGCCCCAGAAAAATTCATGAAAATCAAAATATATGTTCTGCGTTCAGAAGCCTTGGCCTTGTACGTGCCATCACCAGCAAACCAGATCCAAGGCTGGCATAGAAGTTTAAACGAATGCTGGGATTCATAAACTATTCGATGAACCTAAAATCATGAAAACGCATGCAATGGTGACTTGGTTTTGCTCGAAACAAAAAAAAAAAAAAAAAAAAAAAAAAAAAAAAACGAAAAATAAGTAGAGGTGTCATCCTGAAAGTAAACATTAAGGAAACGCTTTCAGTTACAGCAAAAATCAGAAAATAATTATTTCAACATGTCTAAACCTGAATATCTATTTGATCTCATTGAACAACATTTACAAGACAGCTAAAGAAAACAGACAATTGGCTGCAGAGGATGCAAAATTCATGAAAATCAAAATATATGTTCTGCGTTCAGAAGCCTTGGCCTTGTACGTGCCATCACCAGCGAACCAGATCCAAGGCTGGCATAGAAGTTTAAACGAATGCTGGGATTCATAAACTATTCGATGAACCTAAAATCATGAAAACGCATGCAATGGTGACTTGGTTTTGCTCGAAACAAAAAAAAAAAAAAAAAAAAAAAAAAAAAAAAAAAAAAAAAACAAACGAAAAATAAGTAGAGGTGTCATCCTGAAAGTAAACATTAAGGAAACGCTTTCAGTTACAGCAAAAATCAGAAAATAATTATTTCAACATGTCTAAACCTGAATATCTATTTGATCTCATTGAACAACATTTACAAGACAGCTAAAGAAACCAGACAATTGGCTGCAGAGGATGCTTTTGGGCTCTATAATACAAAGAGAAAAAATAGGTTCGACAAAAATTTCTCATTTTCCAATATGTTCATGTGTCACGTTTTCACACTGTCTGAACTTGTGAATTAGATCTTAAGATCGAACAATATGGATCACCTCCCACCTTTCCTTAATCATATCTGTTCTGCATTTGATGCAGCTTTCAGTTTCTCTAATTTTTTACGAAGATATGCCTGTCTTAGTTTTTCCCTATGAGCTGCTGCTTGTTCCTGTCTACGCAGCTTGAGCTCTGATACCTTTTCCCTTGCTTGATTTGCTTCTTCATGAACTTCCCTGAAAAAGAAAACACAGCACAATCATGTGAGAGACACCGATAGGGCAAAATACAGATGACAACAGATGGAAGACCAAATCAGATAAGAGACACTAAATAAAAATGAAATGAGAGGAAAGTGCATGCTATAAAATTAAGACCCGAGTCAAATCAATACACTGATCAAACTTCTACTCTATTTTAATAAAGTGACAGCTTGTTCTTATACAGCATTACTACTATTCTGTGTTATGCATATTATTCCCTCTTGCTGCGTTAGTATACGAAGCATCTAGCAAAAGTTGTTTTCCCATCCCCGCAAATTGATGACTCAGAATGTTTCCATAGTCACATTTGCATTTCAGAAACATATGTACAACCACAAGATAAAAGACACAAATCATGATTATATATTCATAAATCTATTGTCAGTTCATCGAAGTGATTTCAATTCTGACTGAAGATTGTTAGGTAGTGTGGACTAAAATTTTGATCAGAAAGTAACATCAAGTAAGATAGATATTTCAGGAATCCAAATGTGACCGACCATTTTTAAGATGCTGCTTAGATGTGTAGAATGAAATACCTACAAACCCACTATCACAGCTACTGTAAAATATAGTTATAATGCTGAATATATTGCAAACAAAACTGTAAAAAAACAAAAAAGACAACAATAACTAGATAAAAACCAAAACTTTGTTGACAATAAAATAGTGTATTCCACAAAAACACTTGGCCAAGTGCAAAATATCTCATTGTTTCTACAATGGCAATTCAATGGAACAATACAATCTTTGACCACACAAAACAGTTCTATATCAGGTTACAACTTAGTGTAATTTCTGAATCATAGACCAGATACAAACAAATGCAATCTTAGTTACAAATTAGTGCAATTTCTCAATCATGGTATTCTTTCAATTCTTATTTTGGAATAGACAGTGTCACTAATCATTGCCAGTTCCGTATTTAATTCAAAATCCAGACCCTCAAGTTTGTTCCTTTCCATTAAGAAGAAGAATATTACAGTATTACAATAGTGCAGAGGATCAGAAGTTACAGCTTAAAAAGCCTTACCTCACAAAACGTTTGTGCTCATCTTTATCCATTGCACCAGCTGTTCGACCAGGCCCAACAAATTTTGAGGTGAAGAGCAAAGAGGCATCATTGTCACCGTCTTCGTCTTCCGGAGCTACTGCATCAGATGCGTCAAAGCTTCGGTTTTGTGGCGGCTGAGAGTGTTCCTGATCAAAGCCCTTGCGGAAAAAATCAACACAATACTTTTCCTTGTCTTCCTCATCAGATAACTCTCCTCTTACTAACTTATCATATAGCTCTGCCTTCTTCTCCAATGCTGCATAGCTTGCTGATCCATCCTTAACCGCTTTAAGCTCGAGCTTGTCCCTGAATTTCAAGAGAAAAACAATAATAATCATTTATAAATAGATTATTCAAAATTACGTAGAGAAAACCCTAAATTAAATAGAGCGCTGAAAAACAAAATAGATACTTCAGAGCGCGGGATTCAACACCGGAATTCTTGGCGGAGAAGGGGTCGCAGGGAGTGACTTTCTTCTTGGCGCGGTGATAATTGGCATCTGAAGCGGCTGCGAAGGCAGAGGATTGCTTAGAAACCTTGGCCTCCTCCTGTGATTTGTAGAGTTGGGCTTTGAGTTCAAGAATGGAAGAAGGACCCACTCCCTCTATAGCTCTATGCTTCTTTGGCAATATCGACGATTCTGTTAGCCAGCCCAATGACTCCACCACCACCCTCCTCTTCTTTCCCTCTTCTTCTCCCATTTCTCTTACACGAACAACGATTTTAACCGATAAAATAAAACTCTCTTTTCGTTATTTTGGGTTATCTCTTTTTGCAATCGACTGATATATTCTGGTGGAAATTCTCAATCGAAGTCGAGCGAAAACGCTAACGTCTTTCGTCGTCTTATTTCTAGGGTTATATTTCCTGGTTCTCAAAGCTTGAACAAACAATTGATTTGATTAGGGAAAGAGGTTGCTGTGTATTGGGTCGTAGGTTGGGTGCCCGGCCCGTTTAAATCGGGTCTCCACCCTGGCAATTCCACTAGGCCTTAACACAACCAAATACTAAAATATTAGGATCAAGACTCAATTTTAAATTCCCAAAAAGTCGATACACAAGGGAGAGAAATTTTAAAAAGAAGGTTAATATTTTTTTTTATTTTTTTATTTAAGTTTACCATCGAAACAAATTTATCAAACTGAGATATAATAATTTAAAAAAAATTAGGATAAAGTCAATATTGCTGCTGTTATTTTTTGTTTTACCAGGCACGCCGGGCCAAAATTGCTGTTGTTATTTTTTGTTTTACCAGGCAGGCCGGGGAGCACGGGAGCTGAAAAAGTTTGTCTTTTGGTAATCATACGACAAAAGCATTCAAGAAAAGATAGCAACTTTAGTTATCTAGTTTGATGTTAAACCAGCAAACCTAACAGCAGCAGTACATTGTAATCATGAATCATGAATACAATTCACAGCAATAGTACACCCTTATTTCTAAAGAACCGAATATAAAGGTTGGTCCGAGAACAGTCTATAAAATAAGACAGGCTAAAGCAATTTTTGGAAGCACAGGTCAATGCTGCTTCTTCCCAGTTGCTGCTTCCCAGGCCTGTAGAACATGGTTTACAATTTCCTGTACACCAACTCCATGCTTCACCTACAAATATATATTATGTACAAGAATAAAAATTTTATGACAAACTTCAAGAGCCAAATCATGGACATGAACAAGTGCCACCAATGAACAAACTCACCTGAGCAAAGACAAATGGCCCTCCATCTCGCATTCTCAGTGCATCACGCTCCATGACTGCCAGGTCTGCTCCGACTGCCGGTGCAAGATCAGTCTTGTTAATGACCTAAAACAATGGACAAAAAATGAATATATTTATGAAAATGGTCAACATGATTGACAATTACTTTGACAAAGCTACAAGAAGAGAGTGGGGAATCACATACAAGAAGATCAGCTTGGGTGATGCCCGGACCACCTTTCCTAGGAATTTTATCACCGCCAGATACATCTATTATATATATGATATAGTCAGCTAGCTCCCTACTAAAGTTGGCAGCTAAATTATCTGCATCAAACAAATTCAAGTAGAAGATGAACATTTTCTTTACATGGGATAACATATATTAAATTTCTAAGAAAGAATTGCTCTTCTCCTTAGTAAAATTCACTCTGTCAACAAAAATGGTTGCTAAAATTCTTCATCATTAACTTTGCCACATTGTCCAACGAGAACTATTATTAGTGAAGTGTAATATCTGAACAACCAAGCTTAACTCAGTTATGACTTATGATCAAAGAGCATTCTCAGCCACTTAAGTTATGAATAGGAAGGAAAGCCATACAGTAGCCATTTACCTCCACCCGATTCACAAAGTAGTATGTCCGCTTTGAATAACCTCGAGAGTTCCTCCAGAGGGCCTAAGTTTATGCTGATATCTTCACGAATTGCAGCATGAGGACAACCTCCAGTTTCAACAGCTCGTATCCTTTCCTCAGGAAGTGCTCCATTCTTGATCAAGAATTCACCATCCTCCTTTGTGAAAATATCATTTGTTACCTGAAATAACAGAATAGTTCTAAGTTACTAATAATATCTCAAACTACCTGCCAAGAGCTCAAAACAGTTGATATTAAAGAAAATAACATGTTAATAGATGGTATATATAACAGAAATCATGCTTATAAGCGTATAAGATTTTTTGTCAACAGATGCAAATTATATCCCAAAGTAAGATATTTCCAGCTGCCTTTTGCAATAGGTACTTTTCTGCATGGAACAAAAAGAATAGAAAGGTGGAAATTCCTGTCCATTAGTAGGTCAGTAGAAGGCATTCACCAAGGCTAGTCCAGAATCCAAGGGAAACCATGAGTTTATTGGTTATCTGAGTGCTAATTTGCCAAAATGATCCCAAAATATAATTTGTGTGGCATTAGAGTCTTAGCCATATATGAGCCATTTACAAATTATTTCTTTTATGCTACCGTAATTAAAGTAAAATGAATACAGTTATGTGTTTAGAAGGAGATGCCAATTCAACAATGAGCTAAATTTGGATTTATTAGATCTGAATTACAAAAGTGGCAAATAATCCACTTCTTCAGATCGAAGACTCCAGTTGAGATGATGAAGGTGAAAGTTAGTCGAAATCCCAAAAAGTTCTTTCTTTTCTTTCTCTTTTGGATTTGATACTTACTGCAGCCAGACTGTACTTGTCCCGCAAAAATTTACATATGGCCAGCATTAAAGCTGTTTTCCTGCAAAGTAAATGGCAATCCATCATAACACATTATTGCATTTCAGGATGATAATACAAATTAGAAAAATCAAGTGAATCCAGCAAGAAAACCTGGGAGAGGAGAAGGAAATCAAAATAATTTCATATATAATCAAGGAATACAATATATTTCCTATATTACTCAAATTTATCCAGGATTAAGAAAAACATGTTCACAGAAGAATATAAATTCCTAATCTGGGCACAACATATTAGAACCTAAAAATTAGAAATGATCCACATTGAATTGAATGAGCAACATAATGAAAAGACAATATAGAATGACCATGGATAACCTTCTAGTCACGCATTGGACAGAGTGAAAGAGCATTCCAAGGGCAGGAATAACTTTTTCACTGAGCAGAAAAGGAGATAGCTTTTCTTTTTATACTGATTGATGTCTTTCCTGAGGAACATTATCAGATTTTAAGTCCCATTTATTCGTTTCACTTCAACTCTAGATACTTAGGTTGGTCCAGCAACCGAGTCCTAGCATGAGTAAGAAAATTAATTAAGTGGTTATGAGGTATGTAGCACAAAGTTGAGTTGTTACAGACATTGCACTCTTGCGTAAGCTAAGCTGGCCGGATTCTACTGAAAATAGATATATAATCAGAGGTTTTATTCTACTGAACAGAGAATAATCTAGACCATGTCATTTATCAAGAATACAGTTTCAGTTTGTTCCTCTGCAACATCTCTCTCCCTCTCTAATTTCATCCTTTGCTCTCTCTAATTTCTGTCTCTGCTTCTCAATTCTGGTGCTAATGCTATCAAGAAACATTTGATTCTTAAGCATCACTTGTATCAAGCTACTAGTCATACCAAAAACATTAACAACAACAACAACAATAATAATAATAATAGAAATGAACTGCAAACCACACATTCAACTGAAGTTTATTATGCAATGTGAACTGAACTAAAACCCATAATTGAAAAGTATATAAACTAGCAACATCAGTTATTTCTAGATATTTATCATAACAAGAATAATTGCATACAACAAAAAGGATGTAACTTTATGCCATTAATACAACATTACAAATTGAACTAAAAGGGGAAATCAAATTGGAAATAGGATACACCTACCCAGTACCAACAGGGCCACCAATACCAACAGTAAAAGCTCTTTCATTGAAATCCCTCGTAAGAATTGGTGGAGCTCTTCTGCTGAAATATCCAGGTGAGTAAATGGGTTCATGAGAGTGAGGTGCAAGACCATCATGGCTATGGTAAACTCTTCCATCAGGCCCCACCCACGACGTTGTTTGCCTGTTCCATCGGTTAACAAGCAAGGAATTACATTTGTAAACCTAGAAATTAAAAACCAGAAACAAGAATAAAACGAGAAATTAAGAAGAAATTACTCATGGGAATGGTGATGATGGTCGTGGTCGTGGTCGTGGTCGTGGTCGTGGTCGTGACCGTGGCCGTGGCCGTGGTCATGATGATGGTGGTGATCGTGAGAAGCCATTGATTGACTATGACTACTTTCTGCACTAGTGTACTGTGTGGACTGTAGTATCAATCTAGTAAAAAACTAGTACAGAAGTAGAAGATGATTGTGTCCACCTACAATTACAAATATACCCCTGACTTTTGTCGTGTTATTTGCAGTGTTTGATTTATTTGTTGGATTTATTAGGTCATTACACAAGGCCAATTGGTCTATTTATGTCCATAAACCAAACTGCTATCCATTCCATTTTCTTGGTTAAAACTGTTTTTGGTTAGGTTAAGTTGAAACTAAAACAATGAACCAATGAAAAAAAAATTAAGGAATTACTCTTTCATTTCATAAATATATGTATGCATTCCTACTATAAAAATATATTAAATAAAAAAACTCATTAGTATATTGCAAAGAACAAACACATTTCTTTCTTTTTTTTTTTCCTACCACATAATATAGTTCATTACATACATACCACTCATTCAATGTCATGTACACAACAAAAACACCAACTTGGTAATATAGCTTGTACCAAGAATTACACAATTTATTACCTAAGTGTTCCTTTTCCAATGCCCGTTTCTAAATCAGGACTAAAAAGAGATCACAAGAAATTCCATACCCAATATATATAAGAAGGGATATTGCTAATTATACTCTACTTTTTCATGCATGCACTCCATTAACATATAACTTTAAGAAACTTGAATCAATGGAGTGCAAGCATCAAGAAATAAAGTATACATATATAAGCAAAACCCATAATTAAAAATGATAAAGAAATTATAGAAAAGAAAAAGGTGAAAATGAAAGAAATACAAATCCATAAATATCAATTTTAAGCAATTAGTCAAACAAGTTCTTTAGTGCATTGTTCTTGGCACATGATTCAGGCACCATAGCCAACACCTTTTGAGATTCAGTATGAGTAATAAGTTGATTCATATTGGTGGTTTCTATTGTCTCATTGCCTGAAATCATTCCTTGCTTTTGCATGTACTCCCATTTCTCTTGAAATAGGTAAAAGAAACCCATGAAAAAGATTTGTGCTGTGAAAAGTATATTCCAAATTCTTGTGTTTCTTGATACTTTCTTATGGTAAGCATCTAACCCCGTGTAGATATTGATTATCCCAACTAGAGATGTCACTGTTCCAAGCATCCAATGCAGGAGATACCACTTACTTCTTCTTTTACTCCCTCTGCAACAAATTCATCGTTCGCTATTAGACTTGTTTATAAGTTGGATCTGAGTTTGAAAATTTATCAAACACTCGATCCGCCTCATTTGTCATTTTCTTCATAAAATAAAGCTCTTGAATGAGAATAAATGGTTTTATTCACAGTATAGTTTGCAGCTAGATTTACCTTAGAGGTCTCAAGAATCCAATAACAGCTTGCACCCAAACAGCACAGTAAAGAGCTAGACCTATCCTCTGGTGGTTGTTATCAAAAGAATTGTCAAATGATTTTATGGACATGATAGCTCCAGATGTGGCAAGAAGCACAGAAAGTGCCTGTCAAACGGAAATTAAATAAAATTAATAAATTTTTCATCTTAGTTTTTGATAACTAATAATAATTAAGGTTTATTTTAATTAATAATCCCCAAGGGGAAGTAAACATGGAAGCTCAAGAAATGGTAAAAATAAATTAGCAAATGATTAGGATCACATGAATACATATTTAACAAAAACAACAACAACAACAACAACAGTACTCATGAAGACAAATCTTCCTTTCTTGCTTTCTAAGTATTCATGATAAACATATTGTTAACTGATTTGATTTACTATTGAAACTAATTAATAATATAGGCGAAAAAATGAAAAATGAAAAACATAAAATAGCAATTGGAGACATCATTATTAAAGTTAAAGTGAAGATTGATGATGAACCTGAACAAAAGATATTGCATGATAACAACTACTGACTCTAAAAAAGCATTTTCCAGATATTTAAAATTAATTTACCATTGCTTCAAACTTCCTTTTATCCCTTTTCTTTTGCTTTCTTCTTAAATTTTTTTTTTTTTTTTTTTTTTTTTGTGAGAATTTGGGGCATTGTATATAGCAGAAGAGTAGCAAGATGGTAATTAGTTATTTACCTGCAAAATCAAGTGGAGGTAAAAGAAAAGTTTCCTTCTTTTTACATCTTTCTCTCTATTGGACATTCTAATAATGAGTATCCCAAGAGGCGCTAAGAACCCCATGGACACCCATAACAGAACTCCATGAAGAGCAACTTCAGATTTCATCTTAGGACTTAGCTGCACAGAGTAAATTATGACAAATAATGAGATGTAGTACTCAAAAACCTAATGCATGTCTAGAAATTCTTTTTTTATATATGAATGCGTAGATATTTTTCTAGTTCTAATTATTTAAGAAGAAGAATATATAGGAAGAACTGAAGTAACAAAAAAATTTAAATGTGGAATTCCTAGAAATAGTGCTATAAAAAGTGAAAAAATTGAGTGGGGAAAAAGAAGAAAATTGATGTACCCTATGAATGTTATGTCTCGTGCTCTTCTGACCGCTGATATCTTCGTGAGACAAGCAAGAAACAAATGGTGGAAGAGTAACAAGGCAAGCAAGCAAAGATAAAGAAACAAGCAGATGAAATTTCTGCATTCTTTTGCCCTCCAATATAGAAACAAGAATTGCAGCCAAACCCTACTAAAGTCCCTCTTTCTCTCTTCTTTAGAAAGATAAAGAAATACCCATAAGAGAATATGGTTAGATTTGAATGGAAGTTGGGAACAGAAAGCTTTTCGAGATAAGTAGACAAAAAACAATAATAATGATGCTTTTGAATTTATATGGGAAAGGAGAGGAAATGTGGAGACTGAGAGAAGTAGAAGCTATACCTAAAAAATGAAAAAAAAAAAAGAAGGCTAATAGGTATAGACTATAGCATGGTTTTATTTATACATATACAAGGAAGCATGGGCGTTTCAGTGATGGGTTGCAGTCTTGTACATGAAGGGCAATTGGAAAAAGAAGAAAGAAAGTGCATATTATGAATATTTTTTCTAATTTTCAACAGTGGGGTTGACAATGGCAGGCTTTTTGGTTGCATAAAAGAGAAAGTGGGTTGGCAAAACACAAGGTCAATTCTTCAATGGATGAAAATCTAAATACAAAAAAAAAAAAAAAAAGAAAAAAAAAAGAAAAAAAAAGAAAAGAAAAAACATATATGGTTGTTTGCATAGCTTTTTTTTATATACATATCCACACTACTTAAATCTTTTTTTTTTTTTTTAAGAATTAAATCCTTCAATATCTATTATTAGTTTTATAACTGAAATTGAATCCTAGTGTACTAGTCTTCAAAGACTGTTCTTAGTGGTGACACATTGGATTGACATCGTTTTCAATTTAGACTTTATGCAAACCAACATTAACATCATTGATTCTTGCTTTCTATAGAACATGACCCATTTTGATCATGGTAATTGAGTTGACAAGTGTAACTTTTGGACCCATTTGATCGTGCAGATTTAATCTCTACGATCTCTCTTGTCTTTTACATGTATATTGTACACCATACTACAGGCCGTATCCATTGCAAAAAAAGGTGGATTACCCACCTCTTTTAAAGTACTCTTTTTTCCTTTATCTTTGGTTTTAATATACAAAATTCAAATATTGCATAAGAATCTAACGGTTGAATAAGCTTTGTTTGATTTAAAATGTACTGTTTCCCGGTAAGTATATTTTTTATAAAATATATTTGTTCTTAGAAAAAGAAAAACATAGAGACAAATCAGATAAAGATATCAGACGAAGCTAGATTGGGCCCTAATGCAATTGAACACTGCACTTAATTTCATCAGATTCATCATAAGACAGAAACTAAAGAGCTGATTTTTGATTATATGCATGATCTTTGTTCATGTGTCATATCGATGACCCTCATCTAATTATATCTATCACTAATATTATTAATTATCATAATCCACTTATTACATATTCTGGTAGCAATTTGACTTTTTGGCTATAGATTTAATCCATATCTACCGGGGGGCAAACTAACCAAACAAAACCTAATCAACATTCCCAATTATTCTCCTGTGATTTGCATCATTCTTTATACAATGAAAAGGCAGTTAAAGTTACGTTTCAAAAGATAAAAAGAAAGGTCGGTACTTCAATGTTAATCTTAATTAACTTGGTTAAATAATAGCACTAATCGTGAAAGTGGATTATTTGATAGAGATGTTACTCTAATATTTATAAGGGTAAAAGATCTTTTCGTTGATCTTTGCTAAGTAGATAATCAAATGGATCATGACAAAAATTACAAAGTCATAATAATCATTACCCTTGAATTATTTTCAATTAGAAAACAAGATATTTGGTGCGCAATCACCATCAACTTCATTTTGAATCTTGATTAGGGAGTTCAGAGAAGGAGTAGGTTTTTTTTAGTTAGAAACAGGTTAACCGCCAACTGTTAACGGACAGTGGTATAATCACTTTATTAACAATGTAATTATGTGCTTAATTAGATTTTTACTTGTTGCATATGCAGCAACATTTGTGTCACATTTAATATCCACGTAGTAGCTTGTAGACTTGTAGTTCCGTATGCGCCTCATGGCGTCTATAATGGAATGAATTACAAATCCTAGTACTATCTTCTTTTCTTTCTTGCCATACAAAAGCACTGATCCCTTATTTTACTACTAGCTATAATAAAAATAAATACCAAATAATAATTTAGACTGCCAAATCTACAAAAAAAACTGTGCCACATGTCATTCTTTAGAAAACACTCTACCACAACCAATAGGTCTAAGTGGAATTGCTCATGTTACGGGCTTAAGCCCATCCGATCAATATATTTTTTAATTTACCCGAGCACCCTTAAGAAACAAAAATTTAGAAATCATTATCCAAATCAGGCCCAATCCAGACCAACGAATACCAGCAGCCTTTGCCTCATCAACGCATGCCTAATCCAGTCTGAGCTAATGTTTCCTTTTTCATACAGGCCAAGCTAAAGTAACCCTTCAGCACAAATATTAGCATCATCACACGCAAATACAAGCCACATTTACGAGTTCGTTTACAGATAAAAATACTATAAAAATCAGTAAATATATTACAACGAATGCGACGATATCTCCCATATCTCATCTCATTGTCAGGAGACAAGGAAGACTTTAACAAAACCAACTGAGATTCGCAAAGGAGAGAATAAAAAATTAGTACTTACGAGGGGAAATAAAGCATGAAATATCAGTTCATGCTAAAAAGTAAATAGCAATAACATCCAAAGCAATTTTAGAAGTAAACAAAAAAGAGATCTCACAACACAGAATATAATTTCTGACTGGTCTACCAAATAAGATTTGAAAACAAAAGCAATATCCAATAAACAAAAATGATAAGTCTAGGAAAAACAAAATCCATAACTGAATCCCTCTCTTTACTCATCATTTTTCAGATGAGGACAGCTTACATAAATAGGTTGGGCCTGGATGCCTTGTATGTTGTCCTAAGCTTCCTGGTTGGTGGCCTAACCTTCTTGAACACCAATGGGAACTTGATCTTCGAGTTGTGGAATTGCTTGCTGCTTTCTCTTTTGCAGAGCTTAGCTGGAATGGTGCCAGTCTTGATTATCTGAATGCATGGGAACCTTACTCTGTGTCGGGAAGCCATCTCAGTGTACATCTGTTCCACAGCACCATTCAAAGTGGTATCTCTGTATTCCTTGTACATGTTGTGATAGCCAGTTCGGCTTTGGTAACGCAACCAAATGCCATAATTCTTGATCTTAGTTGGGTTCTTCTCAAAGATCTACAAGTCAAAACAAATAAATCATCAGAACATAAAAAATTTACGTTATGAGAACAAACAAAAGAACATAACTGACATCCAGGTAAACCTTAACCAAAGGAAAAAACAACGTTAAGAGAATTAAAAATCCTTCCATAACACATGCCATTCAATCAAAACAGTATAATACATAGAGCAAATGTAGTTGCTCAAGTGTTCCCCCAAAGCAGCATGAAATATTTGAGGGAAAGATAAGACAAAAGCAACACAAGTAATATTGCTTCAAGGGAACGAGTCAAGAGGGAATGGGTTATATCCACACTGACCAGATTATGAAGCATCAAGAGCTAGTTCAGCCTTATGTCATTAAAACAATATTGTAAGGGATCCAACAACACATTTAATTTCCAAGAAATTAGACAAACAAGAAATAAACACTGAAGAAATAGAAAAAAGCAATTCAGCTGCTCCACTGTTCTCCATAAAGCTACAGTGAGTAGCTGAAGAGTTATATGATAAAAGCAACACCATTTATATGGCTTCAATTGGCAGTAAGTCATATCCACACTGACCAGATATCGGAGATCAAAACCATTTCTTGAAGTTCAAGAATACAGAGTAAATAGTTCTCTTCAATTTCAATTACAAAAAAATTGCACTAAGATAAATAATTCCAATTGCACGATGCATCCAGAATGTCTTTGTTCTGGATATGTTGCTGCTCTCAGTGTTCACCCAAAGCAGAGTAGGAGTAACTGAGGGAGCGAGATGCGAAAAGCAACTCAAGTCGTGTTGTTTCAAGGGAACGAGTCAAATGGGAATGAGTCATATCCACATTGACTAGATGATGAAGCCAACATTTATATGATTATTCAGTGGAAACACAATCAACATTCATTTCAAAACTGATAATAAATAAATTCTCGATGAAGCAAACAAACAAAAAATATACGTAAAGCTTACAACAATTAAAATGTCTAAATTTTTAAAAAATAGCATTCAGAATTATCATTAAAAGCACATTTTTTCCTGAGCCAAAATCTGGTGAACTAGCAGTGCATTCAAACAAACATAATAAGAGAACAAAAACAAACCAAACCAGACATTCTATGGAACATTAAAGTTGCAACGCTTTTACCATACAGCAAATTTTTATACCTCGTTAATAGCAAGTACTTGGCCATTGCTCTTCTTGACCTTTTTCAGCTTCCTCAAGAAGTACCTGTCCAAATCAACAAATATAAATAACAGAGATTAAACAACATCCAATCCCCACATTAAAAACACAAAATCAACGAGTCACTCACCAGAACTTGGACTTGGCCCTAACCTCATTAGTGGCCCACAGCTTCATCCGATAAATTTTTGGATGCTCATCATTCTCAGTGGGCAACCCTCTTCCAACAACCTGGTATTGGTGAAACTGCATCCCGAAAACAAAGAAGATCAATTAATTTCCCCAAAAATGAAACCATATATATCTGATTTTCTATGACCTATCACTTGTCTGCTAAAAGAGTCCTAAAATAGCACACATTTTCAACTACTAAAAAAAAATTAAAGGCTCCTAAACCACTGTTAACAGCTTAAATCTGAGTAAATCTTTAAATACTTGTAGCATCAAATCGGCAGAATATATAACAGAACGTATTTTCTAACAATACCTATTCATCTAACAATGTAAGACATACATATATGCAAAAATAAAAAAGAACAGAGAAAATGAAAACGGAAAGGAAACGTTTAGTAACCAAACATTACGAAAATGGATAGATACCATAAGACAAGCGGAGAAACAAACACTAAAAGAAGAACTTAAGCAATGGATGCGTAGAAAGATCAGGTAATAACCTTGTAAGTTACCATCGTCTCGAGTGAAGAGAAGCAGATGTGTAAGCGAGGCTGCCGTCGTCCTCTCCTTCGCTCTCGTTTCAGTGGTGAAGGCTAAAGAAGTAGGGTTTATTAGGTTTATATAGTATGCAGCCCAGGTCGAAAACCTAATTGGAGAGGTATTTGATAAGATAACTGTCTGTGCTAATAAAGTTTGCGAACGTCGATTTAGATGCCTACACGTGTAAATTCGTACAATTGGATGGGTATTTCTTTCTTATAGCTAATTTGACACCTGTAATTTTTAAATATATTCAATTGAGTCCATACCTTCTGATTTTGGTAAATTAAACTCAGTTTTGGATAAAGTAATAAAAATTAAAAGATAGTTTATATCTCTAAATACTGAAAATTTGTTTTTACATTTTATAATTTTAAAAAATTATTTTATCCAAACTAATTTAATAATTTTGGCCAAAAATTAAACTTAAAAAAATTAGTCAAAATTATATATATATATTAAGTTTATTTGGTGACATGTGAACTCACTTATTAAGTTTAAAAGACACTTTAGTTTTGAAAAGCAATTAAGCATTATACAAGCCATAATTTTTGTTCAAAAAAAAAAAATCGCTCAGCCAAAATTATAAAAACAATTAACGCTCATACTTGTTATTTTATTTTTATTATCATTTAGCACAAAAAGAATAAGAAGAATGAACGAAGAAAAACCCAAGCGAAACAACCAGAATTAACAAAAACAGAAACAATCAATAGCAAAAAAAAAAAAAAAAAAAAAAAAAAAAAAAAGGAAGAAAACCAAAGGAAATTGTAGTGATATCTCCCACCTCAGCTAATAAAGATAAGAATTGTGGTCTAAATTTAGAACTTAAAACAAATTCATCGAATTATTATTATTATTATTATAATGCGTTAGTGTTAATTTTACCCGATGAACTTAAAATGTGTATGAATGAATTCTAAAAATTTTAAAATTGAAATAAGTTCAAAAAAATAAAATAATCATTAACTTTTATTTTTAAAATACGCTCTATATTAGCATAATAAATTTAAAAGGTTAAAAAGATAGAAAGTTTTATCATAATAGGTTGTTTAAATTTATTAAATTCATTTAGAAATTTCACTTTTTTAATAAATTTTCAATCTAACTATATTCAAATCTATAAAATTAAATTCATAAAATCAAATTCTTACTTTTTTTTTTCTTGTACAAAACACAAAAATTTGAATGTATAATCGAATTCTACCAAATCTTGTAAAATTCATTTATTGCAAACAGGGCTCAATTAACAAACTAGTGTCTTTTAAATCGGGTTTGTCAAATTTACCTCTTTCCACTTACGTGATTTCTCGAGCGAGAAAAAAAAAAAAAAAAAAAAAACAGAATAGGAGAAAAACAAATTATTCCTAGCAACAATGGAAGTTGCAGTACCTTATCTTTTCTCTCATTTTTTTTCCGCAATCAATAAGTATATATATTTACAAGATATATTTCTAGCATTTATCACAATTGTCTTTGAACATTAAAAAAGAAAACTTCAAAATAGAAATTAAATATAAAACGACCATTTACAGAATTTGGCATTTGAAAATAAAAAACAGTCAGTCGCCATATAAAAGTCATGTCATCACCAGGTGTGAGCTCCTTTAGTTACCCCGAGAGTAACAGCAATCATGGCAAGAATAGACTGAAAAGATAAAATGAAAATTCAGTATGGGCAAAGAGAGTTTATAAACACTTAATTTCCTACTTCCTAGAACCTAAAATATGAAATAAAGTTCATTTTGGAAATAAAAAGAGAATCAAGCACTGCAAATGGTGGGGTTTGATTCAAGAAAAATGAGCCTTCATGCGACTCCTTCTCGCATCGACAAAAAATGATCCTAAAATAATTTCATATTGAAAAGAGCTGTCCAGCTTCCCCTGACTAAAACTTAATTCCGAATCCAACAACCAACTTATATACATGGAGGATAGCCAGGGTATGCAGCCCTATAGAGAAACAAGGGATTCTTTTTAGTCATGAAGAAATGAGTATAGAGAACCTCAAAGGTGGAGTTGTGGAGCAGACACAAATTTCGTGTAGCAAGGTTTATATTGAAACCCAGACATCAACAAACAACTATTTGTCCATTGACATGGGCAAAAAAAAAAAAAAAAAACAAATGCTATTTGGCAACTAGAATAAGCACAATTCCAGCAGTACATTCATCAGCTCGGCAAATAAACGAGCATATAAGATAACCTAACCTACATCCCCAAGCAAGGGAAGAATTAAATGATGAATGGGATTCACTTACAGCTATCGCACATGCAACATATCCAGCCTTTTCTCTGTAATCCACTTGTACACAGAGCACGATAAAAGTACCAACATACCAAGGAATGCCACCTAAAAAGAACCCAACAATAAACCTGGCAAAGAAAGGAAAACAGATACCTCAATTACACATAGACAACAGAAAAAAATGTGACAATTTTTTTTAGAACCAATCAGAAAGTAGAATAAAATATATGACTTTACACATGATGAAAGGCTTATGTTCTCAATGTTAGGTTTCGTGAATCAATCCCAGCTTCATCCACTTCCTAAACTTAAAGCTCCATATTTAGTGAACCAACCATGGAGAGCAATGCACTAAAGTGTAACTTGGAAAATTTATTGGGTACACAACATGGCCAAATAGAAGCAAAAAAATCCCAAAACTTAGGATTTTGTATGGGTGGCGAAAGCATGCTGATGGAAACAGAAAATATAAAAAAGGAGGTCAAAAGATCAATAGAAGAGATTAAATCCAAAGAAATGGGATAGAGAAGCTAGCCATCTACAATATCTCATCATTATAAAGAGAAGTCAATTTGAGCCAAGTATCGAAACTTACTATTAAGAGGTTACATGCTTGATTCAATCACCTAAAAATTTCACAATACTCATCCGCTTTAATGAAATGAACAGTAATCTGAGTTTCATTCTGTTTTCATTTGTAATGCACATAGTAGTAACGAACAACAAATAAGCTTCAATAACGTAACAGAACGTGTTCTTCTTTCTCAACCAAATTTGATCATAAAATGGGCAAAGGCAATTATCACGCTGATAAAAATTCACAGAACAAAAAATAACATAGGAAGGATCAATAATATGGGAATATTACATCTCACTACAAATACCATGAAGGAATATACAACAAGAATCAGAACTATGATTTCTAGGAGCTAATTTAGTGCAGAAATTACAATGTTAACTTACAAGAACCATCCCATGCCCAAACCACAACATGGAAGCCTGTGTTCTCTCACGGGCCTTCCCTCAATAACCGCATAACCTATCATGAAACACAAATTCGATAAGCTATAAATTCAAATTCAACCAAAAAATAAAATTTGTATAAAGAACCTCCATTAAGTATTATATCTTCATGAACACAAAGAAAAACAAAAAAGAAATTTTAAGTCAGGTTTTAATTGAAAGTTATAGATTTAAAAAAAAAAAAAAAAAAAAAACAGATATCACCAACTGAAAATTCCAAGTATATTATATATATAAACATCAACAATAAAATTATGGAAATATATACCTGTTGCAAAGCTATTATATCCATGAGGAAAGTACTGAGGATTAGCGATGGAGCCATGAGGAGCAATCGGCTGAGGAAAACCGACAACCGTATGGGGCGGGGGCGGGGGCGCGGGCTGCGAAACAGAAGGATAGTAATTGGCGACGCCTTGAAAAGTCCCATAATACTGGGTCTGCGGGTTGCCGGTGACGTTGACGCCTCTGTTTTTTCCTTCTTCGGTCATCGTTTCATCAATTACTTATCTTTTTCCGTCAACCTAAACTGGGATTAGAGTTTCACGAAAACGGGAAAGCCGCTGATCTTTTATATTTTCGCCTCCTCCTCTGAGGGAACTGAATTTTGGAGGCAAAGAAAAGGGGCGGTGAATTCCAGAGGAGAATTGGCTGACGGTGGCGTAAAGGAAAAGTAACAAAGTGGCCGAATTTAGGGCTTTAGGGCCAAAATCTGATGCCCAATAACGTGACGGACTGGATTTCTGTTGGGCTTCTTAAAATGGTAAATTAAGGGTTTGCTCTGCTCCTGGGCTTTCCATGGTCTTTTCTAAATGGTTGGGCTTTTTTTAGTCTTTCTCAAATTTTGCAACTAGCTAAAACATTATTATGGAAGACATGAATATCATTGCAATCCACAATTGTAGATCCAATTCTTTTTTTTTTTTTTTTTTGAGGTGAATATATAATTTTAAACAGAAAAGAGGAGAACAAGTAATAAATTAAATTTCATGAGTCAATTTAAATTTTTCTTTTGGGATGGTAGGGTTTGCAACTGTAAGATTTTCAGATAATTTTCTATGTTTAATACATAATATATCAAATATGAAAATTTATTTTATATCCTTGCAAAAAAAAATAAGACCAAAATTTATTTTATATCCTTGCAAATAAAGTAAGACCAAAATTTATAAAATGAATTTCGATCATGCTTTCGTTGTAAACTGCCAAGCTCGGTACCTTCGGATTAGCAAGGGCTCTAAGTACTGACAAGTTACTGTGCCAGACACTTCGAGTGTAAGAAATTCCAAGCTCGCTCACTTGGTCATTAAAATCTTTGCTATGAAACTAAGGATGTATTGAGTGTCAAATGACTACATGCTCAAATTCGCTCCACCTCTTTTATATATAAAACCATCTCCTCTTATGTTTCTCCCAATTGGTTTCTGTGCCTTCTTCTAGCTCCTGCGTACTTCTGTCTTGACAGTTTTAACTGCTCATAGGAGTAGCCACCCATCTTTGCAGCAGCAGCTAAAATCATTTTCCACTACTATTTTCTGTTTCCAAATTGCATCAGTTCCTGATGGGAAATCAATATCAAATTTTACTCATTCCTGTCCAAAGGATCTCCCATCTAAAGTCCTTTTTCCTGGCGGTGCTTGTATGTACTGCTTCAATTCTTGCCCAAATATGCGATAAAGAGGACTTCCTGATCTACTCCAATCACATCGCTAGCTGCCATGGATTCAGTTCCCTTGCAAGCAGCGGTAGGTATAGGAGTTGCTGCTACCTACTGTGAAAGCAAGTTCTCTTGCTTGCGCTGTAGTGTCATTAAGGTAGACAATTCCAAGAATTCTATTAGTCCATCAAATAATTAATGTACTAATTTACAGCAGAATTTATGAAGTCTCGTCCAACTTTTCAGAAGCATTATTTGGCTCTTTTTCACCACTAGATTGGTACCTTCGGATTCCAAGAGTCTTGTAATCCCAGACAATCTCAGATATCTCATCTTGAGGCAAAGTTAAACTTTGATGTTTTATTGATCTCCATAACTCACAAAAGAATTTTGGGTCTTGTAGTCTAATGTATTCATGCAAAACCCGTTCATGATCTGGGATCCAGTTCCTTGGAAATGGAGTGTAATCACAAGACGGAATCAAAGACATATGGGAGAATTGAACACCTTCAATTGCATCCACAAGTCCCATCCTCAAAAGATCAGAATACTCGGGTGCAGAATTGTTACTACTCTCCCTCAGTGGTCGACTGAGATCACGCGAAGCAATCTTGTATACCTTAGCACGAGATTTTAGTCTATACCTGGCAGCATAAAGTTTCGCCAATGAGCTGCGTATCACATATGCACAAAATCCAACAACTTTCTTTCGATTATCAGCATATCGATACCAATCAGCCATGGTCTCAAGAAACTTGTTCATTTGGGCATTAGTATGAGCTTGACTTGAATAGAGCATAGGATTGCAGGGCAACGGCTCTGGATCCTTATCACCTTTAACAAACTGAAGGCGCCTAAATTGGCGAATACACTGTTGCAAGCTAGCAGTAACTGAAAGTAAAGTCCCCACACCCCTTTCACTCACAATTTTGCCTCCACTTGCTGTGTAATGAAGTGTGGGGTATATCACTCTTCGGCAAATTATATGATCCAAAAACTGAATTCCCCTTGTTATGTGTTCAATCTCAATTTTAGAATTATCCAACCTGATCCCAAGCTTAGCATCACAAAACTCGATGATTTCCTTCCGAATTTGCACTGCATCCTCTCTGGGGCCTCGAATGCCAATCAGAAAATGACCTCCATATCGGATGTAATCCATTTTCCGGGTTTTTTCTTTTCCACTGGATGGGACGAACTCTGGCCAAGAAGGGTTATGACACCCATCATCAATTGAGTCTCTCCATATGGAATCAAGCTTATTTGGCCTAAAGAACTTAACAATCTTCGCTTCCATCATTTGGTCCAATTCATTAAGACAAACATTGGCAAGCAATGGACTCAAAATCCCACAATAACCGTAATTAGGTACCTTCACTGCCTCCTCTGGAGCAAAATCAAAGAAAGTTCTCAACCAGTAAGGGTCAGGTTTTGGCTCATTCTCATTCAAAATCTTCTTTTTTGTAACCCTCTTCTTTTTCTTCCTCCTCAACTCTTCATTGTCACCGATCTTTTGTGATTGTTGACTCCTAATTTGTGTTTTAAGCGCAGTTTTTATCAAATTTAACACTTTCTTATCTTTAACAACCTTTTCAACGCATTCTAAGACAACATTATCATCAATAGAATAAAAAATCTCACTTATATCACCTCTCAAAAACCATAAATATCCTGCAAAGTTACTTCTTATTGTCCTAATTACAGTGTGTGCATTTCTGCCAGGTCTAAACGAGTGAGACTTACTCGAAAACCGCGCTTCAAAAAATGGTTCCAGCACCATTAGTAGAACTTCCTGAACCACCCGATCCTGAAAGCATGGATCGTTCGAGTCCAGCATTGCTTTGAGCTTCGTTTTGGAGACAAGTTTGTTGAACGGGTTGTCATTTGGACTGCGGATGATTTGGTGAGTCTTGTCGTTCCATTTGAAACGGTTGTGAACGACTTCTTTTTGGAGGGAGAGGAGAGAATGAAGAGTGTGGGAGTGGAAAGCGCTTCGAGGAGGGAATGTTCCAGTAATGTGAGCACAGGATCGCTGGTAAGCGAGGACCCAAATATCGAGTTTTGACAGGAAACCGGTTAGGTTTTGGAAGGTGGCCTGTGGAGGTGAAGAGAAGGATTTGACCCAAAGAGAAGTGCATATTTCAATTGGGTCTTCTTTAAGAAGAGAGTACGGGTCTTGATGAGTTCGCGGGCTTCGCTCGCACGGGTCTTGACGATTTGCTAGTGAGGAGAAAGAGCGAAGAAAAGGTAGAGATTTTAGGGAGAAAGTAGAGGACGGAATGTGTTCGATAAATGTCCTCAATGACATTTCTTCGAATCTTCCGACTGATTCAAAAGGTATATAATGCTATTTGGCAATGTTGAATTTTGGGTTCAGCGGAAGAGTGAAGAGGCGGTGGCACTCGTTGTTCCCGGTGACATTTTCTGGGTTTCGCTGGGAAATTGTTGGCGGGCTTCGCTCGTAAGCATAAGATACTATCGTTTGAAATGACCCCTTCTTGGCGAAGGCCAAATTGTCGGTTAATTAGCCCCCTTATATGCTTTTTTTGTCGCATTTTTACCCTTCATTTCCGCGTTGGAAAAAAAAAGGGCTTAATTTAATACATAAATTAGCATTTCAATTTCATTAGAGAAGTATAATGACAATTTCATTATACATAAATTAGTATAATTACATCCAACCGGTGTGATTGATCAATCTTCTTACTTGCGAAGTTTCGGCTTATTAAGCCTCTTAGAAAAAAAAAATCTTTACATATTTTTCAATATCAATATTATATTTAACAAAAATAATAGTTTTATACTTTTAATATAAATTATTGAAGCCATATTGAAATTAATGGAGAGTAAAATTTTAAATAATAAAGTTAAGGAGGTAGAGTGGCTAGAGTTTTTTGAAAAAAAAAAAAAAGAACTAAGTAAAATATTTTCTCTTAAAGAATAGAAAAGGAATAAAGTTAAATATGTAATTAGTATAATTTTATAATTCAAAAGATTTTATAGATCAATATAAAACTTAAGATTGCTATTGAAAATATAAAATTTTTTTATAAGTTCATACATTAATTTATGTATTTGATCATAAAAAATATTCGCTTTTGAAAAGAAAACAACGAATATATATGTGTTATATAAATGAATTTCATCAAATTTACGTTGCAAATATAATATATATACCATTTTCAAACACTATGATAATTATAGAAATATATTAAAAAAATAGAGTTGATAGAGGCCAAATTAACAAAAGCCTATCTATGCAAAATATTAATTTACAGAAGATTATTAGTGCACATATATATATATATATATATATTTTTTTTTAACACACCAAGAAATTAAGATTGCATATATGGACTGGAAACAGTTTGCATGCATATCTTGCATGCATTGGAGTACACGCTACGAAAATGTTAGTAGCCCATGAAACAGTAACCCTGCAAACGATGCAAAATCACATGGTTTTGTTGAATTTTGTGGGTCAATAATACTCAAATGGTAACTGTTGAATAATAACATAACAAAAATATCAAAGCAACAGACATCTCTCATTGACTCTCAGTAAGCATATACAGCATTAATGGACATCGTGTGTTTGAAAGTGAGATCTAATTATACTTTTCCAAAAAAAAAAAAAAAATCATCTTAGATTATTTAATTAAATGATATTGAAAAATAAATTTGAGATTATTATTTTTTGGAGCTTCAATTCATAATTACAGCGTATTATGTTTACCTTTTAGTTAACAGGAGTGTTTTTCTTTATTGACATACATAAATTTTTCAATAGCTTAAATAATAGTAATGTATATTAAAAAAACATGCAAAAGAGATTATGATTTAAAATTTTAATTAATATTACCTCATTTGAACAACATTTCCAATGCATTAAAAAAAAAAAATACTACCATTAATAAATTGAATTAGAATGAAAGAGTCAATCTAAAATAATTATAAATCTAAAAAAAGTTCGTAAAGATTAGAACCAGGAGATAGAAGGGAGCAAAGAAACAAAGTCAAAAGGGTTCTTCCTTCTTGTTTGTTTATAAAACTTAACTAAATTTTTTATTGAAAATTACAGACTAATTCCTCTTAAAATATTTAAGGAGATGAATGTTTCTTCTATTGATTCAGTATTCTGATTTGTAAAGTTATGTGTAATTTAAGAGGCCAAAATACAGAAATACATACTGAAAAGTTTCATTTTATCAGTAATATTTTCAAGAAAAGAAGTCCAAATATGATAACTTCAGATAGAAGGGAAGATCAGATTAATCATGCATCAACAAAAATAAAATAAATAAAATAACAAAAAATAAAAGAAAGAAACTGAATATACAAAACTCAATTGGGTTTTACATCTATTAATTTTATTCTATTATCATTTGTTACAATGTATCCAAAATCGTGTCTACACATTCAAAACCAGTAGCTTCAAATAAAAGAAATTGAAAAAAAAAAAAGGAAGAAGAAGAACAAGAACTGTAACAAGAATCGCCCAGAAAGCTTGAGAAGAAAGATAAAGAAGGATTTGAAAACTAGGGTTTCGTGTTTGATGAAAGATCGCAGTGAAATGTGAGTCTGGAGGTGGGTTTCTCATTATGACAAGGAGAGGAACCAGAAGGAGGAACAAAGCCCTTGGGCAACATAACAGAGAAAGCTCTAGTTTTAAAGTTCTTGATCTGTTTCCTTCTCTTCTTCACCACTTTCCCTTTCTTATTTTTCTTCTTCTTGTTGATCAGTCCTTCATTGTCGTCCAGGAAGAAAGGTTGGGCGTTCTTGATGTAGAAAACTTGGTATTGGGCGGGTTCTTTCGGAGAGGTTTTGGGTTGGATTCCATGCGAAGTGGAAGGGAAAACGAAGTTGGAGATGACGAGGAAGAGAAAGAAGATGAAAGGGCAGAAAAGCTTCAAAAAATGGAGATTGAAACCCATGAGTGTTGAGAGATTTTGCTTTGGTGCATTTATAAATGAGAAAGAAATTGGAGGGGAACTGATTAGCTATGAGATTGGTGAATCTGTTAATCCCAAAGGGTTTCTTTTGTTGCTTTTGAGGCACAGAAAGAGATTAAGGGGGTAAGAGGAAAAGAAGGTATAGGGTTCTATATAAAGTGATCAATATCTAATTAGACTAATTAAGAGTTTCGTAATCCTTCATTGCCGACTCAATGATTAATCAAAACTAGGCACAATTTTTTTTTTTTTTAGGTTAAATCGCACAATTTTTTCTTAATCCATATATTTCGCATAGATTACACATAGAAAATATATATAAAAAAAATGATACAATGATGGAAAAAATAGCACCTAGATGAACATATAATAGATTTTCCCAGTAAATTGGTAAACTCTAATACGAGAATTGAATCAATATAATTCTAATTAAAAAAATAAATGAATTCTCAAAAAAAAAAAAATTATTATTATTATTCATATCATCCCCTTTTCAATAAGTATACGATCTCTAATATTTTTTTATATCATTTATTTATATTCATGTAATGGAACTTTTTTTTTGAATTTTAATGCATTTTTTTTTTCATCACAAATTTATAAAATTGAAAAGATAAATTTGCAAAATATTTAATTAAAATGCGAAAATACCTAAATTTTTACATTTTATTTGCACTAGTCATTTTCTTTAACAGTTATTTTTCACCTATGCATTTGGATATAATGAAATAAAAAATAAATTTATTTTCTTTATTTAAAAATGGCAAAATTTTAGAGAAAATAAAATATTATTCTTGGCAAATTTACAATTCTATCCTCATTTATTTTATTTTTTGAAATATTTGGATAATTTAATAAATTTTCACTTTCATCATTTTCTCTCTAAATTGAAAATATTCAAAACATATTGATCCAGAAGAAAAATAAATGAAATATATATTTTTCAATATTTTCTTTTCTACAAACAAAGGAAAACATTTTTTCCTATATATTTTTCGTGATTCCTTCATTCAACAAAATACCTATATCTAAACAAATGTTTAAGGAATATAAGTGATCATTATATTCTATGAAAAAAAAATATATAATCAGTATATTACCCAACATTAACTGAGTTTTATTTCTCTCTCTATATGTACAACACATATATAATGGAGTTTGTTCCTAATATATATTATACAATATGGATCTTTTTTTTTTCCTTTGTAAATTGTTGATACCTATGTCAATTTTAGGTGTGAAAGAGAATTTAATTTTGGTAAATATATAAGTACATATGTACACATAATAATACTTCAAAATCAAAATTTTGGGTTGGATAATGCATATCTTATTCTAATTAATTCCATAAATATTTTATTTTTAAAAATATTAAAGACAACTTTATATTAGTGAGATTCTATTTAATTAAGTTTTAATTGTTAACAAAACTATATTAATTTATTCCATCCACAAACATCTAAACTTACATTTAACATAAATACATTTCTCCTTGTAAATTGCGACAGTTTTTAGCATTTTTGCGGGTACATTTCACCTTAACTTTGCTACAACAACATTGTCACATTTTGTTTCTTAAAATAAAATCAAACACGTCTCTCTCTCTCTCTCTCTCTCTCTCTCTGTTTTTTTCTGAGATAGTATAACATTTGCCAGATCAACCCTTTGACTAAAATTCTTAAACACTCGGTCTCTCAACTGTTACGTAATGGTGCGAAGTGTAAAACAGACACGAGTCACGATCCGAATGACGGAAGGCAACGGTGCCAAAGAAGCGGAGAAAAGAAAAGTCTCTCTACTGTTTCCGCCACATTGTCATTGACTTCAATTGAAAGCCAGCACCGCGTTTTGAAAGTTAATAAACTTCTCCTCCTACCTCACCTTGTCTCTCCTCTGTTCCTAAAACCGAACCAAACGGCAAACCATACAGAAAAAAAAAAAAAAACATTTATTGATCTTTTACCATTCCCGCGAATCCATTACCGTCCCGCCCAAATTTTTTTCCTCTCTCTATCTCTCTAATTTCTCCGTCGAAGTTTTGATTTGATCCAATTCTCAATTTGATCTAATATAATTCTCAAGTGGGAAGTGTTTGCCATTGCCACTCTGCCTCTCTCTGCAACTGAACATAGCAGAGCGAGTGAGGCAGATCACTTATTTACTGGAGAAACCCTAATTTAATCTAAATATGTCGAAATCGCTTCCTTATTCTATGAAAGATGTGCACTATGATAACGCCAAGTTCCGTCAACGGTCTCTCGTCAAGGTTTTCATCTTCCCTTAGATCTCTCTATTGTGCGATCAATTTGACAGTAATTGTTTCTCTCTCCTGAATCACTTTTGTGCTTGTTTGATGGTCGCTAGTCTAGTTTCGGTTCAATTGTGCCATCGCGTAGCTTGGTGAGTTTGATTGTTTATGAGTTTAGGAGATACTATTAAGTTGTATTGCTTTAAAAATAAGTTAATTATGAGGTATCTTTGTGTATTTGTTTAATTATAATCTAATGGTGACGACGCAAAATAGTTTTGAAGCCTGAACTCTGCACTGTTGTTTCGATTTAAGGATTCTATTTCTTTCTACTGTATTGCTTATGTATTTGTTTTTCCCCATTGTCTGTGGATCTCTTATAAAGGAACACCAGTAGTCGCCCGTAATAATTTTCAGATCCAGTGATTTCTATTTTTTCTTATATGAATTATTTACTGATGGATTTTACATCTATTTGTTGGAGCTGTTTGTGTATGGAATTCTTATCTTACAACTCATTATTCAGTTATTTTTTCAGTGTAACTCAGTATTACTTGCTCTCATTAATCCCTAATTGTTGTCCAAGTTCTAAGCATTGGCTCTAGTCAATTCAAAATGTGAAATATTCATAACAATGTCAAAAATTTACCCAATTCAATAGGATGCCCTCGTGTTACCTCTTTAAAGTCTCTGTTTTACAATTTTTTTTTGTGCATTTGAGATTCTTTATTTTCCACAATATAAATATTCATTAATTCACTTTGGAATCTTCCCAACTTATTATGTTATTTTCTTCCAGGTGATCTCACAGTCCTTGATAACCACTAACTTAAAACGTGAATGTATAAGTTGTAGCACAGGGAAGTTCCTATTGTTATTAATGATCTTTGGTTTAGCATATCTTGTGCTGACTCATCCTAGTACTCCCCATTCTTTTTCTGATGGACTAGCAAAAGGAATAAAAGGTAGTGAAGAAGACAAGTTAATTACAGATGGCAATAGCAGACTTGGAAGATTTTGGAGGAAACCACCAAGGCTTCCTCCTCGATTGTCACCTGATGAGAAGGTTAGAAATAATAAACCTATTCATGAATCAGAGAAGCTTAACGCTGATCCAAAATGGACAGAAAGGCAACAAAAAGTGAAAGACGCTTTCATCCATGCTTGGTCTGGCTACAAAAATTATGCAATGGGCTATGATGAACTTATGCCACTCAGCAAGCGGGGAGTTGATGGATTAGGAGGCCTAGGTGCCACTGTTGTGGATGCTCTTGATACTGCCATGATAATGGGTGCTGATGACATTGTTTCTGAAGCAGGCTCATGGATTGAAAAACACCTTAATGATAGGATTAGTAAGAAAGGCCAAGTTAATTTATTTGAAACTACTATTCGTGTCTTGGGTGGTCTTTTAAGTGCTTACCATTTAAGTGGAGGTGAACAAGGGACTGACTCTGTGCATAAGGGGCCTAAACCAATTGTTTATCTAGAAACTGCTCGTAACTTAGCTGATCGTCTGTTATTGGCTTTTACTTCCAGTCCAACTCCTATTCCTTTTAGTGATGTTGTTCTACATGATCCATCAGCTCATAGTTCTCCAGATGGTTTGAGTAGTACTTCAGAAGTTTCAACTTTGCAGCTTGAGTTCAATTATCTCAGTACTGTTTCTGGTGATCCAAAGTATGGAGTGGAAGCTATGAAGGTCTTGGCACATATGAAGAATCTTCCAAAAGTAGAAGGTCTGGTCCCTATCTACATAAGGTACAAGTTTTCCGCCCCTATTTTAATGTTTACTCATGCAGTCATAAACCAATGCTGTCATTTTTGCTTTGCACTGTAAATACCTAAATGACTATTATTGTTGTTTTCTTTATTAACATTCCTTTCTACACCATTGCCTCCCGTTCATTCTGTATCCACTACTCATTCATGCTAAAATGCTTAGATGCAGAGTCACTCATATGCTGCATTTTCATGTGTTATTCAGCTCAACTGGAGAATGCTTTTTCCTTTTTATTTATTGTTGCTTCATGTTAGAGAGGTTATTAGGACTTAATTCTCCATGTTATAGCATCCTTTTCTTTCATATTATTTATATGAAGAAAGTTGATGTGGTCCATTTAAAATTTATTCATCTAATTTTCGTTGCCTTTATTTCCTTCTCCCCCTTTTTTTCTCAAAAACATGCGTGTGAATCAGTTCTCCTGGTTAGTGAGAGAGAATAGTGGTTTATCTAATATTTATCTTTTCATCAATCGCAGTCCTGCCAGCGGTGAATTTAGCGGAGAAAATATTAGACTGGGATCTCGTGGTGACAGTTATTATGAGTACCTAATCAAAGTATGGCTTCAGCAGGGAACCAGTCGAGATGCCAATTTTACATATCTATACAACATGTATGAAGAGGCAATAAAAGGTGTTAGAAACCTACTCGTTCAGAAATCAATCCCAAATGGATTGGTATTTGTGGGGGAATTGCCTAATGGACCAAAGGGTTCTTTTAGCCCCAAAATGGACCACCTGGTATGTGAAATTTTCGTATTCATTGTTGCAGAGTACATGCTATATAATCTTGATACCTGAGATGTGCTTAAAACTGAGCCTATTCTTTGAATTCTTTTGTTGGTTGTAATGTCCTTCAAGACATTCTGGAGAAGGACCTCTCTCTCTGATTTAGTGCACATGTTGGATGCACATATAGTATATTTAGTTGTTGCATTCTCTGATAAGCGTGGAGCGAAAGAAACAGAAAAATGTTTTGAGGAGAGGAAACATGTCTCTCACTAGTCTTAAAGATGTATGTTTAAGGCCTGCCAGATTTTGGTCTAGCATGCATTTCAATGCTCAGGTTACTTTTCATATTATCAGTTTCCTTACTTGTAAATGACTTTCTCATCTTTTGATTTTGTTGGAGAGAGATATCTGATTCTTTTTACTTTCACAGCTTTGAAATAAAAATCACTAAGTCCATCCATGATGCACGTGTTCACTAGTTGATGATACACAAACTCTCTACTTTCTTTTCCAGGTGTGCTTCTTGCCAGGTACACTTGCTCTTGGTGCCACAAAGGGCATCACAAAGGAAAAGGCGATGAAAGCTAATCTGCTCAAATTTGAAGACCTTGAAAATTTAAAGCTCGCTGAAGATTTAGCAAAGACATGTTTTGAAATGTATTCAGTTACTTCTACTGGTTTGGCCCCAGAAATTGCTTACTTTCATACCAAGGTTGGTTCTGTTTGTAATATTTATTTCCTGAGAATGCTGTTAGATAATCCACTGTTAGATGCTTCAGAATAAGTATTGTAGCACTTTTTCTTCCTTCATTGGAAGCTGTTATTCTTTTATACTTAAGAGCATGTCCTTGTGGTTATGTTTTCCAATTATTTGATTTATGGTTCTAAATTATGCAGGAGTATTCTGAAGCTGGGCTTAATGGTGGGAATAAAAGTTCGAAGTTTATTGATGACATAATAATCAAACATGCGGATCGTCATAATCTTTTACGCCCTGAAACTGTAGAATCGCTGTTTGTATTGTATCGGATCACACAGGATCCAAAGTACGTTGTTGAATATTCAGGCTTTCGGTTATCCTGTATTCTTTGATTTCATCGCATATACTGCAAACACAAAGACTGTCTCTGTCTTGTACAAGATTCTTGCATTAATCTGAGCAAATATTACTTACTGCAGATACCGTGAATGGGGTTGGCAGATCTTTGAAGCATTTGAGAAGTACACAAAGGTTGAGTCTGCTGGATACAGTTCTTTAGAGGATGTTACTATGCTTCCTCCTAGGAGAAGAGACAAGATGGAGACCTTCTATTTGGGAGAGACGTTGAAGTATCTATACTTGCTATTTGGAGATACTAATATTATTCCATTGGATAAGTTTGTGTTTAACACAGAAGCTCATCCTTTTCCTATTAAAGGCACATAAGAGGGACTGATCTGTTCTGCATCCAAAAAGTGAAGAAACACGTTTGCAAACTTATATTTTGGTGGGCAATAGTCTTGACTGCTGCTTTAAATTTTCCGGTGCGTCATTTACTGGGTTCGTCCTGGTTCAAAAGGCAATCAGTGAAATGGTAATCAAGAAGTGTTGGCAGAATTGACCTTCTTCCTTTCATGCACAGTGCATCAGTTATTTGATCCGCACTTAATTATTTACGGAGAAGAAACTTTTTCTTTGGGCTCTTATATCTTTACTGCCCACACGGTTATGACATGGTTATATTATGTAATTTTTTTTATTGAAATTTCTCATTGTTATACGTGGATGGGGTTATTTGCACCAAAAGAAATGAGAAAAAGTGCAACCATTTGTAATTGACTTCAATTTTCCTGTTCTTACTGCTTGTTTTTGATTTTGACCGATAGATTTATCCACTTTTTTGTTGATATTTGTCTATACATTGCCGAAAACATCTAGATATATGCATTTCTACATCAAAACCTTCAGAAGGATTTTTAGGTCACATCACAATCCAAAATTTCAGTGTCATTTTGAAGGAGAAACAGATGATCACCATCTCGAATGACACGTATATCATCTACTTCTGCATTCTCAGCATTGATGACTCCTGTAAATTTGTAGCCTCCAAATTTTTCACCTGCAGTGTAAAAAGGTGCTACAGTGACAAATTGGGTGAAGCAAAATTTGATAAAGCACAAGAAAGGAAAGATTATTGAGCAACTCTCATCCTTGTTCAAGGTTTGATATCTTTGGTTGCTTTTATTTGTATTCTTATTGAAACTTGATATTAATATGCTTTTTTGTTGCTCAAATTTAGGTTAGTATTAAAATGCTCTTTTGAGGTCAAACAGACTTACCACCAATCTTGAGCAACTCTTCTATTGAATCAGGTAGGATAATTAGCTTCCCATGTGGTCTCTGGAATGTACTTTTATTGTGAATCTGCATATGAATAGTGACTCTCTTTTTGGTTAGTTTTTTCGCTTCCCTATCATAAGAATAACTATAAACGCATGAGCTGGAGGTTGTGGGCACTGTTTTGGAATGAAAGTTAAACCAATTGGGCCTACTGATTCGTTTATGTTCCCCTTGACTGCTCCTGACATCATCAGTAGTTTCTGTTTCAACAAAATCTATTTTGTGTTCATCTAATTTCCTTCTATTTTCATAGCTTAGTAAGATATCATATTTGCTCCTATTTCCTTGTTGTTCTGCTGGAGCTTTTGAGGTCCACCCTCTGGCATCTGGATTGTTTGCATTTACTCCTCCTTCTAGTAGAATCTTCACCATTTCAATATGGCCCTTGTGAACCGCAGCCATTTGGCCATCCCCAGTTATTGAATTTACAGCTGCCACATGTGTAATGGAATTATGATCTATGCCTGTTTTACTCTTTTCTTTAGCCTTGAGTTCCTCAAAAGATGTATCTCCTACTTCACGCCCTGATGGATTCCCATGTGAATGATTTTGATATCCTATCTCAGAATGCCATCTTTCCTTTGGTACTCCTTCAAAGCATTCGTGGAGAATCAATCCTGGATCTCTGTTTTGGTTATCACAGTCTGTGCTTTCTGACCTGTGCAGTTTCTGTAGTTGTGCAGGATAGAAATTTATAGCATGGTGAATAGACTAAATTATATTTACTAAAAAATAAATACTTGAAATGTTATTACCTTGAAAAGATTATTCATTATGATTTGACCATCTTCTGGATTTGCCTGTATAGTGTTCATCAGTGAAGTCCTTGCTAGTCGTAGTATTTGAGAAAGCTCAGTTGTCCTTGCTGTGAAGGGTTGAGGTCTATAATACAGAACCCCTATCTCTCCAAAAATATCCCCTGCTGTAGCTTTTGCAATAACCTGTATAATCATGTGACAGTATGACCTATGAAGGCTTGCTGTGCACGTGGCAAAAATGAAGTAATGCATATGACTTGTAACAAATAGTCACCTGATCATGTCCATCTGCGTGGCACGTCAATTCCTGCACCAAGTAATGGTTTCCAAAGCAAATTAGTGTCAGATAGTATTTCTTTTTGGAACCGAGTGATAATTGATGAGGTTGAAATTAGACTCACCACTGTTCCTGAGACAAGTATATAAAGATCTGTTGAAGTTTCACTCTGCAGAATTACATTTTCCTTGGGGGGAAAATATTCAGCTTCCATTTCTGTAGCCTTTTAAAAAGAGTAAAACTGGGTTAGTTCACTGTTATGTGTTCCCAATTTGTGCATGAAATACCATACAGGTAATCAGTTTATTGTTATTTTTGCCAGCCGTAGAGCATCTTACACTTTTAGCTTAATAAGAGAAAAGGTAGGGGAGGAGAAAGGAAGAGTGTTGAGCATACATAAGAACAATATGCAATATACATATAAAGTATTATTACCAATTGAAAGAGGAAGTCATGAGAAACCCCTTGAAAGAGATAAACTTTTTCGACAATGGGGTAGAAGAGATAATGCGCGATGCTTGAACGTATTGCTTTTGGCAGGCCATTCAAGGTTTCTTGCTGCTTCAGTCCTTCTGTTTTGAACTTCAGACACAAGTGTGACAGCATTTGATCCTGTACGCGAGGTGGTAACTGATTTCGTGCAGCAAATTCTGAAGCTGCTCTGATTGTGTCCCTCTATGATGTTCAAAATTAAGTTTTTTTTATGTTAATTGTCAGATTAGAGAAAGCATTGTTTCTGTTGAAGGAAATGATACTTGAACAAAGAAACTAACTAGTAAGTTACATTGTGAAGCGTAAATTCCCAAGTGGGATGCATAAGATCAATGCATGCAATTTACAGATGATCCTAAATTATCTTATGGCAAAAAAATAGTTTTTTGCTGGTTCCGCGTCTGAAGTTCTGCATATACAATTGGCAAACTGCAGGGTAGACATGATAATAACTTGCAAAATTTTAATTGACAGATAGTGAAGTTTTGGTTTCATTTGAATAGATAGTCATTTTAAATGATCAAATATTTGGATTTGGGACCATTTTATCTTTCATCATTTTTCATTTGGAACACAAATCCAAATACTCAATTATTTCCTGATGGACCCTTAAGTACTGTTGATTTGGACTCGTGATTTATTTTAGTCCAGTTAGCTATTGCTGAATCTGTTGAATTTTTCACAGCAGGTGAAACCTATTGCAGAAGGCTACAAGTAAAACAAAACTTACGAAATTCCTTGTGCGGCTGGTCCAGTGAACTACAAGGTTTGTCATATTTCCGATGAGATAAGCTGTCAATCCCAAGTTGAACAACATATAGAAGATGTCAAAAAGCATCTCCCTGGGGTTCTCAGCATGCAAGTCTCCATATCCAGTTGTTGTTAGTGTTGTAATGGACCAGTAAATTGCAGTTACATATCTGTCCCATAGAGTGTCTTCTTTGAAATTTGGGTTCACTGCACCTATCCAAGTTCTCTTTGGATCAGGATATCGATCTGCAATCAAGTAGATAAAGCATCCTGCACAGTGTACTGCAAACAAGGTTACCTGAAATCAAGCAGACAGGGAAAGGTGGTTAGGAATTACTGAACTTGCCTGTACAACATATTTGTAATGAGTTGGAATAATTAATGACATACAGAAATAAGCTTTATGCACCGAGTCCAGAAATAGTTGAATCGGATGTCCTTCTCAAGTCTGAAAGAGGTAACCAGTTAATAGGTATTCAAGTCTTCTTTCACTACAATTTGGAATTGTCTGAAGCCATAATAAAAAAAAAGGGAAACAAAGAAAGATAGGCTGTATTAGTTAATCAACCTTGCAAAAAGGGAGCTGACCCGTCGGAGACGCCAGAGTCTAAGCATGTTGAGTAATCTAAAGCCAACTTCATTGCCGCTTTGAGTTTTGAATAGAAGGCTGAGAGACTGAAATGGTGCAGTTGAGGAGACATCAAAGATAAACCAGGTAGATATGTACCTGTGAATTGGATTGATGTGATTATTCTAATTGAACAGTGAGTGAAAGGGAAAAGGACAGGTATAGAAGGTAGCTGCCAACTGGATTAGTGTGGTTCTAATAGAAGGAAAATACTTTGTTGATTCTTCTCAATCTGAATGATGTGTGAGTAAATGCACCTGATTGCTATTTTCTTCGGATTATCAACAAGAAGATAACTGTGGCTGTCGAGATATGCAACGAAAAAGGTGAGAACAATATCAATGCCAAAGAAGCCATTGACAATGTTGTCAATGATGAAAAGTGCATCATCTTTTTTGTAAGTTAAAAATGCTAACTCGAACGGCGAGATCCAAGCAGAGTAAATAACTAGAAGAACCAGCCACATCTCCCAAGCCCTGTAATGAGGAATAGGACATGAGAAGGTATAGCTAT